>NW_023663660.1:0-5000 GCF_015228065.2 Penaeus monodon | reverse complement strand
GAGAGAGAGAGGAGAGAGAGAGAGAGAGAGAGAGAGGAGAGAGAGAGGGGGAGAGAGAGAGAGAGAGGGGAGAGAGAGAGAGAGAGAGAAAAGAGAGAGGGGAGAGAGAGAGAGAGAAGAGAGAGAGAGAGGAGAGAGAGGAGACGAGAGAGAGAAGAGAGAGGAGAGAGAGGAGAGAGAGGAGAAAAAAAAAGAGATATGATAGAGAGATAAAGGAGATAGGAAAGAGGTGAGAGGAGAAAAAGGGGGGAAAAGGATAGAAAGAAAAGTGAAGAAAAAGAGAAAAGAGTGAACGACAAAAAAAAAGAGAGAAAGAGAAAAAAGAAAAGAGCGAAAAAGAAAGAAAGAAAAAAAAAATATATATAGAGGAAAAAAAGGGCCCTTTCCTTGCCCACTCTCTCCTCTCTCTAAAAGGAATAAGCAAATGAAAATTAGATAACCAGTGAACACAATAAAACAAGATAAAAATAAAAAATGAAAATAAATCCTCTCCATTATGGGGGGCCCACCGCTGCTGCACACCGATAAAGGGCAGAGCAAAAAGACTAGCCACGGGAAAGGGCTACGAAGGGTGCAAGAGTTTGGGAAATTGAGAGAAACACGAGAAATTGACAGTGAAAGGAGGGGAGAGAGAGAGAGAGAGAGAGAGAGGGGAGAGAGAGAGAGAGAAAAGAGAGAGAGAGAGAGAGAGAGGGGAGAGAGGAGAGGGGAAATAAAGAGAGAGGGGAGAAAAGAGGAGAGAGAGAAGTCGAGTAGTGTGAGGGAGCAACAAAAAATTTGGGAAGAGGGGAAAAAATTTAATTTTATCAACATGCACGCAAACACACACACAAATTGGAGAAAAGAAAACCGCAAGAAAATGTTAATACTGAAAAGAAATGGTCAAAAATACGAAATGCAAAAGTTAAGAAAAATTATGTTGAAAAAAAAGAGTGAAAGAGCGAGAAAGAGAAAAGGAAGAGGAGAGAGAGAGAGAGAGAGAGAGAGAGAGAGAGAGAGAGAGAGAGAGAGAGAGAGAGAGGAGAGAGAGAGGGGGGAAGAGAGAGAGAGAAAGAAGAATAGAGAGAGAAAGAGAGAGAAAAGAGAGAGACAGACAACAGATAGATAGATAGAGAGAGAGAAAAAAAAAGAAAGCGAGGGAAAAGAGAGAAAGAGAGGGAGAGAGGTCAATTTCCAACGAGTTATCCAAACACCAATAAAATTTGCCTTCTCGCCTGATGTCAAGTGGTCAGCTGGTCAAAAGGGTTTCAGGCTGTCTATCAGGGTTTGCCAACGCCCGCCAGGAAGAGAGAAGAGAAGGGGGGAGGAGAGAGGAAAAGAGACAGGGGGGGAAGAGAGAGAACGGGGGAAATTTTTGGTTTTGATCTCAGCAATTTTAAGGAAACAAGTGGTTCCCATCTCAGAAGCAAGGGGTAGCGTATGCTGTCCTCGGCCTCATAGATACACACTTCCCGTTAGCTGTATCAAAAGCTCCTTAATCAAGGGACAGTCCCTTCACTTCCCTGCTTCATTTCATGACGTAACGGAGTGACCTGATCTGATATTCAAATTCCTCTTCATGAAGCCAAACAGATTACAGCATAGTTTACCCCCAATCATGAAAAGCAGTCTTCTAATGATATTTATGCAAGCCAACAGAGAGATAGGTCTATAATTCTCCGATGATTCCAATATAAGTTGATTATGGCTTTCTTTCCTCCAAATAGCTTGTATTGGACAAATCGATAAGGGGCTAGCATCATCTCCTGGTGGTGTGCTTTCTTCTCTCTTTCCCTCCGTCCTTTAACTCGTGTGGGGTTATGCTGTGACAATATACTGTAGAAATATTCAAGGATGATACTATTTATCCTTTTTTTTCAGATTATATAAAGCATCGAGCTGACCTTTGCGACATTTTGCCCTTTCCTTAATATGCTCGTTTGCCGCTTCCTCGGGGTTTTGGGGTGTCCGAAGAGCTCACCTATTTTACCTTTCCCTTTGTATGTGGAAAAGGTATGAATGGGAATGAATATCTTCATAATGCAAGAGATTTATTTGACCAGTTTCGATTACATATATTTCTGACGAAGATATAATCGAAACCGGTCAAAAACATCACTTGCACTGTGAAGATGTTCACACTCATTAATACCTTTTCTACATTGGTCGCAGTAAAAAGCTTCACTTTCATTCGTTGACCCTTATATCTTGTTCTTCAAGACGTTCGCTTTCTTCAGTATTTACTAAAATTCTTTATTATTATTTTCTTTTTACATATTTTTTTTTTTACCCTTTTTCCCCTTGCTATCTTGGGTTCACTCACTTTGTGCTCGCCTGGACATGTGCGGCCTTCCATCAAGCGCCGTATTAGTGTTGTAGTATTTGCTTCTGTATTCTTATCCTCGTCTCTTATCTTTCTAGGTGACTTAGCCTGTGTAGGTAAACATTTTTCTATCGTACTTAAAAAAGCCCAGGTATACAGTATCGGTACCAGTTTTCGATGTTGTGAATAAAATTTCCGTTTTCTTACTATTCTGTTTTCTTTATTTTCCCCCTTTAAAACTGCCTTACTTGACTTTCTCCTTGAATCCCCTAACAGCCTAACACAAAAAAGTTGAAATGTTGTAACTCTAGTAAAGTGAGATGCTCATATTTTACGACAATGTTCTAATAATAGGGAGATTTCCGCTCACACCTACTGCACTAATTCCAGTTTTTCAACAGCTTTTCTCTTTAAGGTCCTTTTGCCCGCCTTTGTTCCTGTTTCACGTTCCCCATCCCTCACTTCGACAGCTTTTTGCGATTGGATTCATCTCTGCTTAATGTGGCAAGATTTGAATAAAACCCCAGAGGGCCCTCATAGAAGAGTAAAATCCCTGTCTCTGTCCATGCTGCATCACTCTCTGCAATCTTATCCTTTTGGCATGTGAGGCCCGGGATGAAGAGAAATGAAAGAGAGAGAAGAGAGAAGAGAGAGAAAGAGAGAGAGGGAGGGAAAAAAAAAAAAGAAAGGGGGAATGAAGGAATGAAATGGGGGGGAGAGGTAGGAAGGGGGGGAGAAAAAAATAGAGATAAAAAAAAGAGGAAAAACAGGGTTTGGGCTGAATTTTGGTTAGAAAAAAAATGAAGAAAAGAGAGAGGAAGCACAGAGAGGGACTAATCCTCAGGGAAAATAATAAAACGGGGGGAAACAAATTTAAGATAGGAAGAGGAAAATTTGTTTTTTTTTTCCTTTTTAGGTAAGTGCACACACACACACACACACACCACACCCAAAAACCCCACACACCACACACACCACCCCACACACACCACACACAATAATATATATAATAAATAAATATATATAAATAATTATTTTAAAAATTATATATTATTTATAATTTTTAAACTATAAATACATATAAATTTTTATGTGAAACAAATATATGATAATTATATGTTAAAAACACTATATATGTAAAACATACAAATAATGTGTATATATTACAACACGTATAAATATATAATTATATATAAATATTTAATATATATAATAATTGTATATATAAATATTAATTTATATATATATATATATATATATTAAAATATAAACATATGTGTGCAAGTATTATAAAAACCCCACACACACCACACACACACACACAAATATAATAAAATATAATATTTTAAAATTATATAATATAATTATATATAATAAAATAATAAAATACATAATTTATATAATATATTTATATATATATATAAAAATATATACATATAGAAACAACAAACACAACACACACACACACACCACACACAACACACCAAACACACACACAAACACACAAAATATAATATATAATATATATATTATAATAAAATATTATATACATATTATGTATATATATATAATTTTATAAAATAATTATATATCATATATACTGCATATATAAAAATTTTAATATATAATTTTAATAATATATATATATTATATAAATGTATAAAACAAAACACACACACAAACCCACACACACCTTACATATACATATATAGTATATATTAAAATATGTATATGTATGTATTTAATACACACCACACACACACACACACCCAACACACACATATATATATTACATATATCACACACATACACACACACACACACACACAACACACACACACACCATACACCAAAAACACCACAAATATAATAAAAATATTATATATTTATATATAAAATAATATATTATATATATTTGTTGTGTGTGTTGGTTGTGTGTGTGTATGGGATCGCACTCTTTTAGTTCCGTCCTTTTGTATGTCCCCGAAAGCCACAAACCCGGGAAACCTCTCACACCCCTTTTTTCATCTACGGGACTTCCATTTGTTACTTGGGAGCATTTCTGTTCGAACATTTAACCTTTGCGTGAAAATAAACGTTTTCCGCTCCCCCCCCCCCCCGAATTTTGTGAAGAATCTTAAGATTTGGGGTACCACAAATCGGAGTTTTGATGCGGTCTTTTATTTCTAATTTGCAGAAAAACCCCACAATTTATACCCAACCATACAACAACTGAACCCTTTTCTCAACTTTGATTATTTTTTTCTTTTACATCGTTTTTTTTTTCGTCTTCCCCCTTTCTATTCTTGGTTCACTCACTTTGTGTCGCCTGAACATGTGCGTTTTTAAAGGTAAAGCACGTTTTTTTTTGTAAGCATAAAGGAGTAAAAATTTTGGGTTTTGAAAAGAAACAGTTTTTTTTAGAAAAGAAACAGTTAAATTTTATTTTTATATTGTCACAACGATTGTTTTTTCTTTTTTACAACCGTTTTTACACTCAGATCGATGGAGTGCTAAGCTTCTCACGCTGGGCCCCAACTTTGTAGTACTTTTTTTTGTAGCATAAAAAAAAACGTTACAAAAAGTCTATGGAATTTTTAAACGCTTGTTTTTCAAAAGTACACTTTCGATACATTGTTAGAATCCCTCACATTTACATTTTTTTATCCTACCTTAAAGGGTGTCGAAAAGTTTTCAA
>NW_023663659.1:220021-233145 GCF_015228065.2 Penaeus monodon | reverse complement strand
TGTTTATGTTATTGATATATCTTTAAAAGGGCCATCTTTCTGGCCCCTTAAAGAGGGTGAGGAAAAACCTTAGATATGAAAAGACACTTTTTTCAAATATAATGACGGCAGCATCACAGTAAAAGGCTATCTTGTCTTCATCATACATCCATTGGTATTAATCAGTAAGGACGCCCCAGGTATTTAAGGCCCCTTCCACTCACGATCAATGTCTTTTCGTAGATTTCGAAGGACTGAGACCCGACTTCGGGCAGGTTCTCCCACCAGGTGTGGTCTCGAAGAGGTAAAAGTAAGGCACAGGGGCGTCTCTCACCCTTTCCCTCCCTCATACGGAATGAACGTAGGCAGGTGAATGCTTTAAGGATCGACAGCGTTTGGTAATCAACTGGTGGGACATGATGATTTGGTCTGTCTCAGCGAGTGAGCAAGATAGGTGGTGCTCCACTTTTTATACTTACTCAGCCAAAAAAATTAATCCGCGTTGGTCGGTCAACCCACGTCACACAAGTAATACCTAAACAGGTCAGTCCTCATCCGGGTAACTTTTGCCGAACCGGGGTAAACCCACTAAACCCTTATTGACCAATATGTGGCCCTTATCCTTATAGTTATAATTATTATAAGAAATTTCGTTGTTATTCGCATTGCAACTATTGACATTATTGCCACTCATTGCTGAATTGCAAAACTGAAATACGTATAAAGTCACATCCGCGTTCCTCAATATTTGGTGTTTGTTTCTGCAAAGTAGATATCTATTTCTATCATATTACATATATATACATATAGATATACATATGTATTTATACATATACATATTCATACAAAATTTATATACATATATATATAAATATATACATATATATACAAATAATATAATATAAATTTCAATATATATAAATATATATGCAAATATTTTACAATATATACAATATATACATATCAAATAAAAACATATATATAAAAATACATATATATACAAATATAACATATATGTACATATACATACAAATATATACATATATACAGTTACAGGAAAACATATACATATAACATATATACTTATATACATATATACATATATACATATATACATATATGCATATATCATATATACATATATACATATATACAATGTACCATATATCCATATATCCATATATCAATATATACATATATACATATATACATATAATACATATATTACATATATACATATATACATATATACATATATACATATATAATATATACATATATAACATATTATACATATATATACATATATACATTATATACATATATACATATATCACTATACATATATACATATATACATTATACATATCTACTTATTATATGTCTGTATTTCCGTATATTGTCATTTGTGTCAGTATATATACATATATATGCATATGTATACATATATATACTATATATACATATATATAATATATATACATGATATATACATATATATAATATATATACCTATATATGCATATATATACATATATATACATATATATACATATATATACATATATATAATATGTCATGTATACATATTATATATATTTTAATAATAATATATATCATGTTAAAATATGTATATAATATATTGTATATATTCCCATGTTAAATATGTATATGATATATATTTTATTATATATATGTATATATGATATATGTATATATATGTTTATATGTATATATATGATATATGTATATATAGAGATTATGAAATATTATCATGTAAAAATAGTATATGATATATATATATATATATAATATATATATTATATTTTGGTGTGTGTGTGTGTGTGTGTGTGTGTATGATATATGTATATATTTTATTATATTATATATATATATATATATTATATATATAATATATGTAAAATGTATATAGATATACCTTTAAGGGGATCTTATCTGGCCCCTTAAAAAGAGGGTGGGGAAAAAACCCCTAGATATGAAAAGACACTTTTATTCAAATATAATGACGGCAGCATCACAGTAAAAGGCTATCTTGTCTCATCATAATCCATTGGTATTAATCAGTAAGGACGACCCCGGTATCTTAAGGGCCCCCTTCCACTCACATCAATGTCTTTGTCGTAGATTTCGAAGACTGAGACCCCCGACTTCTGGCAGGGTTCTCCCACCAGGTGTGGTCTCGAAGGGGTTAAAAGTAAGGCACAGGGCGTCTCTCATCCTTCCTCCCTCATACTGGAATGAACGTACGGCAGGTGAATGCTTAAGGATCGACAGCGTTTGGAATCAACTGGTGGGACATGATGATTCTGGTCTGTCTCAGCGAGTGAGCAAGATAGGTGGTGCCCCACTTTTTATACTTACTCAGCCAATAAATTAATTCCGCGTTAGGTCAGGTCAACCCACGTCCACAAGGTAATACCTAAACAGGTCGTCCTCATCCTGTACTATTGCCGAACCAGGTCAATCCACGTGACCCTTTTTGACCAATTATGTGGCACCTTATCCTTATAGTTATAATTATTATAAGAATTTCGTTGTTTTTCGCATTGCAAATATTGACATTTTGCCACTCATTGCTGAATTGCAAACTGAAATACGTATAAGTCACATCCGCGTTCCTCAATATTTGGTGTTGTTTTCTGCAAAGTAGATATCTATTTTTATCAATTACATATATATCATATAGATACATCATATGTATATAACATATACATATATTATACATAATTTTATACATATATAACAAATATATACATATATTATACATATATTTATATACAAAATATATACAAATATATACATATATATACAGACAGATATCTATATACATATATACAGATATAAATATAAAACATATATCATATTACATATATACATATATACAGATATCAGATATATACATATTATTACAAAAATATACATATATATACAAAAATTTACATATATATAGAAATATATACATATTATGCAAATATATACAATATATACAAATATATACATATACAAATAATACACATTTTAATACAAATAAAATACATATACCAATATATACATATAAAATACAAAAAATCATATTATACAAATATATACATATACAAAATATACATATCAAATAATATATATACAATATATATAATATATAACAAATATATACATATATATACAAATATATACAATATATACAATATATACAAATAATACATATATATACAAATATATACATATATAAAAAATATACAATATATACATATATATACAAAAATATACAATATATACAATATATACAGATATACCAGATATATACATATATATACAAAATATAATATATACAAAAATATACATATACGATATATATATATAATATATCTATATATGCATATATGCATATATGTTATGCATTTTACATATATACATATATCATAATACATAATCTTATTACATGTATCTATACAATATACATTACTAATCATATATAAAATATATACCTAGTCTTATAATATATACAATATACAATTACATATAACAATATACATATATACAGATATACTTTTTACTATTCATTTACCTATATATTAGGATATGTCTGTATTTTCCGTATATGTCCAATTGTGTGTGCATGTATTTTATACATATATGTATATTACATCACAAGGCCCGCTTCCGGGGACTCTTCGGGATGTTTGGGACAGAAGCCTCCATGTCCTGCACCTCCTGGCAGGGAAACGACTGAAGTTCGAGTTTGGAGGTCCGGCCAGCATTCAGGAGTCCCCCCGGAGATTTAAAAACAAATCTATATCCAAAAAAAAAATTTTTTTTTTTTTTTTTTTTTTTTTTTTTTTTTTTTTTTTTTTATACATATTATACTTTTTTCAAAAAAAAACTTTTTTTTTCCCCCCCGAAAAATACATACAAAAAATTTTTTTTTTTTTTTTTTTTTTTTTTTTTGAACTTTTTTTATATTTTTTTAAAACAAATTTTATTTTTCATAAATTTAATTTGGGGGGGGGGGGGGGGGGGGGGGGGGGGGGGGGGGGGGGGGGGGGGGGGGGGGGGGGGGGGGGGGGGGGGGGGGGGGGGGGGGGGGGGGGGGGGGGGGGGGGGGGGGGGGGGGGGGGGGGGGGGGGGGGGGGGGGGGGGGGGGGGGGGGGGGGGGGGGGGGGGGGGGGGGGGGGGGGGGGGGGGGGGGGGGGGGGGGGGGTTTTTTTTTTTTTTTTTTTTTTTTTTTTTTTTTTTTTTTTTTTTTTTTTTTTTTTTTTTTTTTTTTTTTTTTTTTTTTTTTTTTTTTTTTTTTTTTTTTTTTTTTTTTTTTTTTTTTTTTTTTTTTTTTTTTTTTTTTTTTTTTTTTTTTTTTTTTTTTTTTTTTTTTTTTTTTTTTTTTTTTTTTTTTTTTTTTTTTTTTTTTTTTTTTTTTTTTTTTTTTTTTTTTTTTTTTTTTTTTTTTTTTTTTTTTTTTTTTTTTTTTTTTTTTTTTTTTTTTTTTTTTTTTTTTTTTTTTTTTTTTTTTTTTTATAATAAAATAAAATTAAACTTTAATTTAATTAAACAAATTTATATACAAAAATATATACTTAATAAATAATAACAATTTTAACATATAACATATATAATTAAACATTAAAATATAACAATATATACTATACAATATCCCAATTTTCATATATTCCCATATACAATAAAACAATATACCATATACAATTTATAATTTTAACAATTTTACATATATATATAACAATTAAATAAATTACATTAAAATATACATATCGATATAGTATTTATTATAATATGGTATTTTATTTTATTAATTTTTTTTATATATATATTTATATTAATGCAGAGTTATTGGTTTAAAATTATGTTATTGAAAATAAATTATGTTTGTGTTATGAAATGGAAAAGTTATAAATGTATTATTAAGTATTTTTTTGTGAACGGGGAAAACATAAACCTACCGTAAAAAAAAAAAAGAAAAAATTTATTTGGTGGGCTGGACTCTTACTTGCACTTGAGGCCCGGGATAGAAAAAGGAAACCCTTCTTTTTCCCTCCAGGGTTAGAACTCGGCCCCAATTCAGACGGAATTCTTTAGGGTTGATTTTACGGCCGGGCGGTTGTTTTTGGGCAAAATTTCACCTCTTTGTTTTCCAGTAGGGGTAACCCCTTTTTTGCGGGCCCAAAAGCCCCTAGGAGTGTTTCCAAAAAGGAACCACCGGGATCCCAAAGGAACGGGGGCCCTCCCAGTATCATCCAGGGCAACAAAAAAAAACTACTTAATATCATGTGTGCCCGGCTCAACAAGAATGTTGAAAAGATATATAAAAGTTAATATTAATTTTTTTAAATTAAAAACATTTGTTTTGTTTTATATTGTTTTAAAATAATAATGTTTTTTTATGCAAGAATTGTTTTCTGTTAGTTAATAATTAGTATTAATAATATTATTTAAATTAAATCATATTATTAAATTTTTAAATTATGTATGTATAGGTTCTGAATTTTTAAAAATGTAATTAATAGATTTATAATAATATTAATATATTTAATTAATTTAAATTGGCTTATTTTGTGGGATTTGAAGGTTTTATTTATTATAATTCATTTGATATTTGATTTGTAAGTTTTTAAAAACTTTTAAAAATGTATATTTCTGTATGATATTGTTTAAAATTTGTAAATAATTTTAAATTTTATATAAAATATAAATAATATTATATTGCCTTAGTAAGTGTTGGTTTAGAAAAGGGAATTAATATTGTTGACATAGAATTCCAAAAAATATTTTTAAAAGGCATGAGTTGTGTATGTGATTTAAAATAGGAAAAATATTTAGACAAGAAAAATTAAAAGTAAAAGGCAGATTTTGGGTTAGTGAATTAAGATACTAAATAAATGTTATTGTTATATTAAGGGATAAAAATAAATGTAAAAAATAAATATTTAAAATTTAAATTTTATTTATTTGTTATTGATAGGAAACATAAAAAGTTAATTTTGAATCTTTTTATTTGTTTTTTTTTATTAAATTTATATAAATTAAATGTTTAAATTTTTTTTTGTTTTCATATTATCTTAAATTAAATTTTAAATAATATTTTTTAAAATATTTATCAAACTTTTTCATAAATTTCAAAAATATAAATTAATTAATTTTAAAATATAAATATTAATATTTATAAATATATACTTATAAAATGTTATAATTTATAATATAATTTTATAATATGTATAATTTTAAATATATAATATATATAATTTTTTGATATATTATATTTTACATTTAAAATTTTATTGTTATAATATATAATATATTATATAAATAAAAATATTTATTTTTTATTATCTTTTTAAACTAGTATATAAAATTTAAATATAAAAAATCTATATATATTTTTTAATTTAATTTATATATTATATCATTATAAAATTAATATATAAAAAAATTAAATTATAGAATTTATATTATAATTATCATTTAAATATTTTTGTTATATTATATATATCTTTTAAATAAATATATTTATATTATAAAAAAAATATTTATAAATTATATATTTTTATAATATATATAATATATATAAAAATTTTATTATTTATAATATATATATATAATTAATATATATATATAATATATAGTATAATTATACCTTTAACATTTTTGGCCCTTTAAAAATAGGAAAAACCTAATATAAAAAACATTTTACAAATATAATACCAATCAATTAAAACATTTTCTTCACAAAAAATTAAATTTTATTAACATAAACCCCCCTATCTTAACCCCTTATCACATAATTTTTCAAAATTCGAAGACAACCCCATTTCATTTCCCCCCACCATTTCTCAATAAATAAACACGTCCTTTCCCCTTCCCCCCCCCATATAATAATACCATAATTTTTTAAAAATTGACATTTTAATCAATTTAAATATTTTTTGGGGCCCTGTCTCAGGATAGCAAATTTTTCCACTTTTTAACTTACCAGAAATAAAAATTAAATTTCCGCTTATAAATCACCCACTCACACATTACCTAAAACATAGTCCTAATCCAAAAACTATTCCAACCTAATCCATGACCCTTATTACAATTTTCCCCTTATCCATATTATAATATTTTTGAAATTTCTTTTATTCCTTTAACTATTACATTTATCATTGCTGAATTGCAAAACTAAATATTATAAATACATGCCCTAATTTTGGGTGTTTTTCTCAAAGTAATATTATTTTAAAAAATATATATACATAAGATAATACAATGTAATTCCATAAAATTTTATTATAATATTTTATTAATATTATAAAATATATAATTATTCAAATAAATTATTTAACAAAATAACTATTATAAAATAAAAATATAACTATTTTCTTTATCAAAATTATACAAAAAAAAATTTAAATATAGTCTCCCCAATTTTTTAAACAATGATTAAAAAATTCTATTTATTTCTTAAAATATTTTCCCTAAAATTAATCATTTTAACAATATATAAAATATCCAAAAATAATTTAAATGTTTAATACTATTAAAAAATATCAAAATCAAAAATTTACATTATATAAAAATTTACAAAAGTCAACAAGAATAACTTAAAAAAAATATATTTATTACATATATAAAAAATATATAAATATATAAAATATATACATTAAAAATTTATTTATATTTTAATTACAAAAATTTATAATATTTTTATATAATTATATACATATTTTTCTTATAACAAAAAATTATTAAAATTTAATTTATATAATTTTAAAATTATAACATTATAAATATATTTTTACATTTATCAAATATAAATATATATAAATATATAATAATTACAAAAAAATTCATATAATGAAAATATTATATTTAAAAATAATAAATTTATATACAAATATATACATTAAAAAAAATTTTAAAATTATATACAAAAATAAAAATTTAATATATTTATATAATATATAATATATAATATATAATATATAATATATAATATAAGATATTAAATATATACATATAAGATTTTTTACTATGTATAAAATAATACAATATATACCAAATTAACATATAATAAATATATACATAATAACAAAAATTAATATAAAATATATACTTTTATACAAATTATAATATATATACAAATTTTATTTACAAATATAACAATATTAATATTTTTAAAATATAAAATATTATACATATAAATCAAAAATATAAATATACAATATAAAATATTAAAATATATTATATTCTGTATTGTCCGTTATATTCCAATTTTGTGTGAAATTTTAAATATTTTTAATATTTAAATATAAAAAATTTTATATATGAATATATATACATATATTCCATATATAAATATATTTTTTTATATATACATATATAGCCAATATATACACCTATAAAATATTATCATATTATCATATAATAATTTTAAATATTATATCATTTATACATACAATAATATAATATTTTTACTATATATACATAATATACAAAATTTTATCATATATATATACAATATATTAAATATACCATATATAATTAATAAATATGTATTATAAATATGTAAAAATGATATATATTATTATAAATAATATATATGTATTGTATAGTATTGTTATTGTATATATATCTGTATAAATATGTATTGTTTATATTATATGTTAGTATTAGTTATTTTTTATTGTATAAATATGTATAAATATGTTTTTTGATATTTTATATTAATTTTAAATATTATATAATATGTTGTTTTTGGGTTGGTGTTATTATTATATTTTTATATAATTTATTAATATTTATATATTATATATATTATAGTATATATAATACCTTTTAAGGGCTCTTCGGCCCTTTTAAAGGGGGTAAAAAAAAACCCTAGATATGAAAAGCATTTTTTTAAAAATAAAATTTTGACGGCAGATCACGAAAAAGGGCTATCTTGTCTTCATCTACATCCATTGTTTTAATCAGTAAGGACGCCCCCCGGTATTTTAAAAGGCCCCTTCCCACTCACGATCAATGTTTTGTCGTGTTTTTCAAAGACTAGACCCCGCTTCGGGCGGGTTTTCTCCCACCGGTTTTGGTCTCGAAAGGAAAAAAGTAAGGCACAGGGGCTCCTCTCATCCTTCCCCCCCCCTACTGGAAGAAAGTACGGGAGGTGGGGGGGAAAGCTTTTAAGGATCGCGCGTTTGGTTCACGGGGGCCCTGATGATTTTGGTCTGTCTCACGAGTGAGCAAGATGGTGGGGCTCCATTTTTATATTATCAGCCAAAAAAAATTAAACCGCGTTAGTCAGGTCAACCCCCGTCAACAATAACCTAAACAGTCGTCCTATCCGTAACTATTGCCGAACCGGGGCAATCCCGTGACCCTTTTTGACCAATTATGGGGGCACCTTTCCTTTTTTATAATTATTAAAGAAATTTCGTTGTTATTCGCATTGCAACTATTTTACATTTTGCCCCTCATTGCTGAATTCAAAACTGAAAAACGTAAAAGTCACATCCCCGTTCCTCAAATTTTGGTGTTTTTCGCAAAGTAGATATCTTTTCTATCAAAAATATACTATATAACATATAATAAACATTTAAAAATACATTTTACATAATTATACATATATTTATTACTATATATACAAATTTTCAAATTACAAATATATACATATATATACAAATAATAATTTAACAAATATATACAAATATACAAAATTATAATATATAACATAATAAATATAAAAATAAAATATACATAATACAATATACAATATACAATTATACATTAATCAAATATATACTATAATACAAATTATAATAATTCAAAATAATACAATATATACAAAAAATATATCAATTTTCAAAATAGACATTACAAAATAATCTATACAAATATTACATATCAAATATATACAATAAAAATATATAAATACAATATATAAATACAAATATATAATATACAAATAATATACATATACAAATATTAATTCTATTCCTATCAAATTTGGGTCATTAAAAATATATAATTATACAAAAATATACATATGCAAAATATATGATATACAAATTTCTAATATACATATTCATATATAACAATATAAATATATTTTCAAAAATTCAAATATATCTATATATAAAAATATATAACATATTTACAAAATATACATATTTTTACAAATATAACATATATATAAAATATATATCCAAAAATATTAAATATTAAAATATAATTATATAAAAAATATAATTATATACAAAAAATTTTAAAATTATAATATATATCAAAAATTTTAAAAATATTAAAAATTTGTTGTTTATTCATATATTAAAATTTAATATATATTTCAAAAATTTTTTATACGGATATTAATATTATATACTTTAAAAGGGGATATTGCCCCTTTTGATTAAGAATAATATAAAACCATTATTCAATAAATAAATAATAAAAGTAAACTTTACATAAACATTATACATAATACATATTTACTTATACATATTTTTTATTTTAATTAAAAACCCTTTCATTTCATTTTTCAAATAAAATAAACTTTCTTATCCCCCCTATAATATTACATAAAAACTAATACATTTGTAAAATGTCTGTATTGTCCGATGCCCCAAATTTTTGTGATTATATATACAATATTATGTTAATTCATGCACAAGGTCCCCGTTCCCGGGGATCTTCTTTTTGGAAAGAACCTCCCTTTTGACCTCCTGGCAGGGAAAATAAGATTCGATCGCTTCCTAGGAAGCCATCGCAGCAACGAAATCCTAAAGTCCCCGGAACAAGGTTCCTCCGGATGTTTCAAAATATATCCTCCCTTATATGTTTAATTTTATCATCATTTTATAACCCTTTTTTAAATAAAAATTTAATATTTAATTCTTTAACCTTTTTTAAAATTTCAAATTTCCTTATCTTTTCTTCAATTTACTACATTATTCATATATTTAGTACTTTACATAGGAATACTTTTTTTCAAATTTCATTTTCTTTGCTTCATATACTAATTCAAATTTTTCATAATTCCAATTTACTTTACATTACTTTTATATATTTATTATCTTCAATAAATATGGGGTTTTTTTCAAACTTCCTTTCTTTTGCTTCGTAAACTAACTTATCTTTTCATATATCCAATTTCTATTCCTTTTTTTTCAATCTATTCAGCAGATCCGATATATCCCATTAACAAATTGGAAAATTCTATACATTTTGTATCTTACAATTTCCCCAACAAATTTACCATTTTACAATTTAAAATTTAATATTTCCAATTTTTCAAAAATACAATAATGGGTTTTTACATAATTCTTATTCACACTTCATAACCATTAAAATCTTATTTTTTTAACAAAAAAAAAAACACATCCATTTTTTCCCTATTCCCCCCTTCTTTCATAAAAAATATCGTCGGTCTTCATTCAAAATTTCATTTCTTCAAAGCCCAAAAATCCCCCTTAAAAATTTTTCTTTAAAATTTTTTCCCAATAATATTACTTTAATCGAAATATAAATTTCTTTCCTTTTAATAAATCCTTATCGGGGGGGTTTTTTTTAAATTTAAAAAATCCCTTCCAATTTTTGACAAATCAAAAATCCCTTTTATTGACCATCAAATTTTTATATAAATTTTCCTTAAAAATAAATTTTCATTACCATTTACATTCCAAACCCTTCATTTCTATTTAAAATTCTTCTATTTTTTCATTTAATTTCCCAAACAGTTCGAATTTTCTTAGGACTAAAATCGTTTTGAAAGAATAGCCTATCATTATCCTGGGTATTACATCCCGACCCCCGTTCAAATTTTTCTAAACAAACTTTAACTTTTTTACAAAAAAATAACAAACAAACAAAAAGTAATATTATTTCCTTACCCCCTGGAAAGCTTTTCTTTCATAACAAATTTATTTTTTTGTGGGGGAATTCCCCCATTGTGGCGAAACTAAGTAATTCCCCCCCCCAAAGGTCAGTTTCCCGGGGCTCCGGTGGTGGAAAGCACTAAAAAATTATTTGCGAAAAAGGGAAAGGGCGCCCCCCGCTACTGGGCTCCCTACCCCCGGGGCCCAAACCAAAGGGTCCCCATAAAAAAGGGGAGCCGGGGGAGGGGGGTTTCGTCCACTGTGTCGTTCAACCTCCCCAAAGACTGGGTGTGCAAAACAAAAAATGTCTGTAAAATTTTAAATTTTACTTTACTTTTTTTATTCAGAAACAACTGCCAGCGGACGAAAGGGCCCCGGGCCTCCAGGGTAGTTTTGGGCACGACTTTTTATTTTCTTCTGCTTTTTTACCCAATGTTGCTCATCAAAAGATTCGCCACGAATTAGTGTTTTTTCCCTTACTTCCTCCTTATATACTTACTTTCTTTGCCAGGCAAACTTTTTAGGACGGAAAGAATTTTATACCCCGGTTCTTCCTGGTGTTTAGGGGTCAAGCTTCGTTTCCGAAATTTCCCAGTTATCAAAATTTAGGGTGGGGAAGGCAACATACAATAACTTTTTAAAAATAATCTTATTTTAAAAAGTTCAAAACTTACAATTTAAATTTTAAAACAAACAAAAAAACAAATTCTTATATTTTCTTTTTAAAAACAATAATCATTTTCTTTTTCATTTAAATTTCAAATTTTATTTAAACTTAAATATTTACATATTTGGGCCATAATATTTTTTAAAAATCCATTATAATTTTCCACATTAATAAATCCTTAAACCCTATTTATTCTTAACAATACTTATTCCCATTAAAAAATAAAATTCAAATTAAGGACTTTTTAAAATAAAATTTACTTAAAACACTAATTCATTCACCATTACATTAATCACTCTATTTAAATCCATTTCATTATAAAACCCTATCTTTTTAAATTTTCCTTATAATTATATCCCCCTTCAAAATACCGTAAACAAATTCATTTATACACACTTAAAATTTTTAACAAACTTTAATTTAAAAAACCTAAACATATAAATATCATTATTCCCCATAACTTTTTATACAAACACATTATAAAATTTAACACTTTCAATTTCCCTTTAAATTCAATTACCCCAAAAGCAAAAATTACAAATATAAAATCACATTAAAAAATATTTAACAAAAAATCTAAATTACCAATACGAGGTATTCGG
>NW_023663659.1:197521-217521 GCF_015228065.2 Penaeus monodon | reverse complement strand
TGGTATAATCAGTAAGGCGACCCCGGTATCTTAAGGCCCCTCCACCACGATCAATGTCTTTGTCGTAGATTCGAAGACGAGACACCTACTTCTGGCAGTTCTCACCAGTGTGGTCTCGAAGAGTAAAAGTTAAGGCAAGGAGTTCTCTCCTCCTTCTCCCTCATACTGGAATGGAACGCTACGTCAGGGGAATGCTTAAGGATCGACAGCGTTGGTAACCAACTGGTGGACATGATTGATTTCTCGTCTGTCTCAGCGAAGTGAGAAGATAGGTGGGCGCAATTTTTATACTTATCAGCCAATAAAAAGTAATCCGCGTTAGGGCAGTAACCACGTCACACAAGAATACCTAACAGGTCAGTCCTACCTGTAACTATTGCCCGAAACCAGGTCAATCACGTGACCCTATTGACCAATTATGTGGTACCTTACCTTATAGGTTATAATTATTATAAGAAATTCGTGTATTCGCATTGCAACTTGACCTAGTGCCACTCATGCGGAAGTGCAAAGAGACAAAGACTAGACAGATATAGACAAAGATAGACATAGCTAGACAAAGACAGACATAGAGAGACAAAGATATACATATAGAGACAAAGAGGAGAGAGAGAGACAAAGAGGAGACAGAGAGAGACAAAGCTAGAACAGAGATAGACAAAGAGAGACAGATAGAGACAAAGAGAGAAGAGATAGACAAAAGAGAGACAAGAAGAGACATAAGAGAGACTAGAGGATAGACAAAGATAGAGATACAGAAGACAAAGAGAGACATAGAGATACAAAAAGACAGAGAATACAAAGAGCGTCACAGAGAGAGAAAAAGCAAGACAGCGGAAGAGAGAAAAGAGACCGAGGTAGAGACGAGAAGAGAGACATAGAGACAAAGAGAGACATAGATACAAAGAGAGACAGAGATACAAAGAGATAAGAGAGACAAAAATACCGATACAGAGAGACAAATAGAGACAATAGACCAAGACGAGACAGAGAGACAAAGAGTACCGAGAGCAAAGAGAGACAGAAGACAAAGAGATACATGAGCATACAAAGAGAGACATGATAGAGAACAAAAAATAGAGACAGAGAGAGACAAAGAGAGACAGATAGATACACAGATAGACAGAGATATACAAAATATATACATATATATACAAATATATACAGATACTATACAAATAATATACTATATATACAAATTATAATATATATACAAATAGTAGACGATAGATACAAACGAGTATACATATATATACCAAAGAGAGGATAATATCTACAAAATAGGGCATATCATACAATTGAGCAATATCTACAAATATATAACATAGAGTCTACAAAATATTACATAAGATCCTACAAAATATACTCTAGCTACAAAGATAGACAGATATTCTACAAATAGATACATATATCTACAAAATAACATAGATCTACAAAATATAGACATATATCTACAAAATGAGACAGAGATCTACAAATAAAGACATAAGCGACAAATATTATACATATAGCTACAAATATAGAATATATCTACAAATAGGATACCATGAATCTACAACTAAATTATACAGAGATCTACAACTTATATAACATAGATCTACAAATATATACATATCTCTACTAAATAAACATATAGCTACAAATATGACACAAGATAGCCGACAAATATTGACAGATATCGACAAAAGATACATAGTATCTACAAATATAGCACATAGAGCGACAAAGATGATAATATATCTACAAATAGAGTACATAGTAGCGTAAAAATATAGAAATATGAGCACAAATATATACAGAATATCTAAAATATAGACATATATCGACAAATATAGAACATAATCTACAAAGAGAGACATAGATCTACAAATAGATAAATATCGACAAATAGTTACAATAGCGACAAATGATACATGATATCTACAAATTATTACATATATCTTAAAAGATATAAATATATCTACAATATATACAATATCTACAGAAGATATACATATATATACAACTATATACATATATCAAAGAGATACATAGAGACAAAGATATACATATAGAGCAAATAGAGAAAGATATAGAAAAAGATATACATAATATACAAATAAGATAACAGATATATACAAATAAGATACATCTAATACAAATCGAAATATTATATACAAATATATACATATATATAAAAAATAACTAGATAGATATACAAAGAGAGACAGATAGATACACATTAGAGACATATATGAGAAACAGAGATGACAGAGTAGATACAATATAGACATGAGTATTACAATATATACAATAATAGACAAATATGAGTAAATAGTATAGACAAATATATGCATATATACAAATATACATATATAACAAGATATACAGATATAAGATATACAGAATACAGAGTTACAGGAAATACAGATATACAGAATACCTAGTACAGATATACAGATATAATATATACATATATACATATAACAATATATTGAATTATGCATATATGCATATACATATATACATATAGCATATAACAACACTATATACATATATCCATGTACTCCATATATTCCATATCAACGTATACATATACAATATACATACTATACATCATACATATATACATATTACATATTACATATATAATATATACATAATAACATATATACATATATACATATATAAACATATACATATATACAATATACCTATAACATATTATATCATATATCTAAATAAAACATATATACATCTATGTATAGTCTGTATTGTCCGGTATATGTCAATTGTGTGTGCATGTGATAATACATATATATGCATATGTATCATATATATACATATATATCATATATTGCTTATATTATACATATATGGTGATATATATACATATTATGCATATAATACACATCTTATAAATATATGCATATACTAGACATATATCTATAGCAGATTATAGCATATATATGCATATCTAATGCATATATATGCATATATTATTACATACATATAATATATATACATATATATACATTATATACATATATACATGATCTACATATATACATATATACTATATACATATATACATATATGACATAATACATATATACATAGTACATACATACATACAAATACCAAATATATTTGGATACAGATATAAACAGATATATACATATATACACTAAATCTTATACATATACAAATATATACATATATATGCAAATATACATAGATATACAAAATACATTTAACATATATAAAAAAACAAAAAAAAAAACAATTTATACAGTATATAGACAAAGTTACATTATATATACACATACATACAATATAAATACATATATATACATATATCTACAAATATAACTAATATACAAAATATATACATATATATACAAATATATAATATAGATACAAATATATACATATAATAACAATTATATACATATATATAAAAAGATATACATATATATACAATATTACAATATATATACAAATATATACATATATATACAAATATAACATATAATACAAAAAAAAAAAAAAAATTACATATATATACAAATATATACATATATATACAATATATACTAATATAAAATATATACATATATATACAAATAGCTAATTAGATATACAAATATATACAGATATATACAAATCTATACTATATATAAATAGTATATACAAATATATACATATATATACAAATATATACAAATATATACAAATATATAACACAGTACATACAAATCTACACATATAAATACAAAATAGACATTATAATACAAAATATAAATATATATACAAAATATCTACAAATATACAGATATACCGATATACAGATATACAGAAATATATACTATACACTAGCAGATATACATATATACATATATACATATAACATATATACATATTAAGACAGTCATACAGATATATCCACATATGATACATATATACAGTGCATACTATATAAAGATATACCTAAATTATACATTATATAATATATAAATATAGACATATAAAATAGATACATATAGCATATATACATATATACAATTACATACAACATATATACAGATCTACATAATACCTATTACATACATACATTAGACATATCTACATATTATACAATATAGAATATAATATATACCTATATACATTATACATATATACATAGAACATTACACTGACATCTAGTATATGGCGAGTATGTCCGTATATGTTCAATGTGTGTGTGCATGTATATTAGACCTATATACACATATATGCATAGGTATACATATATAAAATCATATATATATTATATATGAATAATATATGCATAATATGAATAGATAGATACATACAGATAAACGCATTATACCATATTATTATATATATAATATTATATATATAATCATTTATATATATATATTATATATAATTCTTTCTTCCTCAACGTAGGTTCATTATCAGCCGCCGTGTCACAGCATGTACTTAATTAGGTTTTTTTCATGTGTGATGCCTCTTGGAGGAGTACGTGGTAGGGCCCAGTCCTTTTCATGGAGAGTGCCGGTGGTACCTTTTAGGTAATCTTTCTATCTATTTATCCGGGCTTCGGACCCGCATTAACTTGGGCTGGCTGGCCACCAGTGCTAGGTAGGCAATCAAGGTGAAGTTCCTTGCCCAAGGACACCGCGGTATCGGTGACTCGAACCCTCGAGATCAGATTGCCGTCGTGGACAGTCTTGAGTCCGACGCTAATAAACAGTCGGCCACCGCGGCTTAAGATATATACATATATACAGATAATAATATATAACCATATATCATATCCATACATATACTATGCATATATTAGAACTATATATGACCTAATATACACAATATATACAATATTATAGATATCAACATATATAATATATATACATATATATACATATATATACATACATAATACATATATATAATCATATATACATATATATACATATATAGAAATGATATCACATATATAGACATATAATACAGTTATATTACCATACTATACATAATATACATATTATAGACATACATATACATCTATATACATATTTTAGTACATATATATACATAATACATACATACATACTTACGGTATACGGTATCTATACTATATATAAATATATACAATATACAAGATATACATATATACATAATACATTATACATATATACAACTATATACAATATAATATATACATATATACTATATTATGTATAGTATATGTACGTTGGTACATCTGTATATGTTCAATTGTGTGTATGTATATATACATATATATACATACATATACATATTTATACATATATATACATATACATATATATACATATATATACATATATATACATGTAATACATATATACCATGATAAACATATATATGACAGACATATACATAGATAGACATATATGATCAAGAATATACATAAACATATATATATACATGTATAGGCCTATATATACATATATAAATATATCTACATCTATATACATATATTACAGATATATCACGATATGCAATAGATACATGCATATTTATACATATATATGTATATAACATTTATATACATTAATTTATACATATATATACATATATAGACGTATATAACATAGATCTACCTATATATATATTTTTTTTTTTTTTAATCAGCCACTGATTGGACGTGGCCATCCCAACATGTCGCCATTCATCGGTCATGTTTGGGCGTTTGGGCCCTACCAACGCGTAGCCCCAGTGCGAGTTGGCGGGGTTTAATACCTGATAAAACATATTTGGATATCATTAGACAAAGTGACAGGTGAGGCCAACAGCTGGCCTTGGCTGTCAGATCTAGGTTGATTTACCCTAGAATTATTTAAATCAGCGAGCACGCGCGCGGGTTTCGCGCGCGCTCGCCACACATTCGCGACATGAGCACGCTTCCTGAGCGTGCTCACACACTACTAAATTATATATATATATAATAGATACATATTATCTATAATATATAGTAATATGCATTATATAGTACATATAACATATATATACATATACATATATACGTATATACCAGCTTACATATATAGATGTATACAAATATATACATCTATAGTATATCTACATATATACATATAACACATATATAATATATACATATATATACATATATCTACATATATATTTCTACATACATATTTATACATACAATATTATATAATCTATCTATACATAGCTAATACATATATATATCTATTATATGTACATATTTATATATACAGTATATATATTATATATACATATTTCACAGAGAATATATATACAAACTATATACATTACAATGTAATCTACATATATATACATAACATTATAATAACCTATAATAGATATACACATATATATACATATACACATATATATACAAATATATGTATATACATATATATAAATATATATGTATATACATATATATTACATATATATGTATAAATACATATATCTAAATATATGTACATATATCTACATATATATAACATAGATAAAATTTATATACATATATTACATAAGATATACATAATAACAATAATCCCTCTATACATATAATACATATATACAAATTTATCCACACTTTATATTACATATATCGACAATATAGACATATACACACATTTATATACATATATCTTATATAATATATCACAATATACATATATATACATATAGACATATATATAAACATATATATATACATAGTACATATATTATATACGGATATACCTATATATATACATATATATATACATATACTACGTAAATACATATATATACTATAGTCATGTATACATTTATACATATTTACAATATATACATATATAATATAACATATATATACATTAATACATATATACAGATATACACATAATGAAAATAACATATATATACATATAATACATATATCAAATATATACATATCTATGCATATATCAGATATATACATATATATACGTATTATACATATATGTACATATATAAATATAACATATATACATTATACACACATATATACATATATACAGATATAAACGTAGATATCCAAGAGACATAGAGGAGACATAGATGAAGACAGATGAGACACTACCATACAGATATAGACAGATATACATAGAGACACAATAGACAGTATATAGAGACATATAGCCAGAATAACAGATAGTATACAGAGAGAGACAGATAGAACAGATTATAAATGAGACAATAGCGAAGGATTAGACAGGATATATAAAGAGTAGGACATATATAGAGATATAGACAGATATAGACAGATATAGACAGATATAACCCAGTAAGATAGACATATATAATACATATACAATATAGTACATATTATATACAGAGATAAAGAATACATATATGAACAGATAGAAATATAGGACAAGAGATACAGATAGACAGATACTATACATATACCGAGACATATATATACAATATACATATATACATTATAAATACATATCTACATTATATACATATATACATGTATATACATATTACATATATACATATTATACATATAATTACATATATATACATATTATACATTATATACATATATATAATTACATAGTTACATAATATACATATGCTACATATTTACATAGATATACATTGTATACAGATATACAAATACAAGTGTACATATGTAACAATATACTTTATACACTATATATGTGCATGTATATATATGTTATGTTTATATATGTGCATATTTGTATATATGTAGATATATGTATATCTATGTATATATAGTATATATATGGTATACATATGTATATTATATTAATAGATGTGTGTATAGATGTATTTTGATATGATATCTATGGTATATGTATATTTATGTATATGAATTATGGGTATATGTGTATAGTAGATATGTATATATTTATCTATGTATATTTATGTATGTGAATGTTATTTATTATGTATATCTGATATATGATATATGTATATAGTATATATGTGTATATATATGTATATATACCTATGCTATATCTATATGTGCAACATGCTATATATGTACACTATATGTCTATAGTCTATATATGTATATACGTATATATATGTAGATATGTTATATACAGGTATTATATAATGTATATATGTATATACATGTATATATATGTATATATATTATATATAGTATATATAATATATGTATGTATAGTAGAATGTATAACTATGTATATATTTATATAGTATATATGTACAATGTATAGATTGTCATATACTAAATGTATATTTAAAACATGTATATATAAGATACGGTATATATTATTTATGTATATAATACATGGATACATGATAGCATGTTTATTTGTATATGTTTTCTATATATGTAGCTATATATTTTTATAGTATATATGTATATATATGTATATATATGTATATATGTGTATATAATATATGTAATATCTATGTATATATATGTATTATATATGTCGATATATGTATATATATGTATATATGTATATATTATTTATATATATAGTACTAATTGTGTGTATATATGTTTTGTATTAAATATGTATAGTATGGTAATGTATATTTATGCATTACTATATATATATTATATATTACATATGTACATAGATTACATATGTATATATGTATATTAGGATATTTAGTATATCTGACATATAACATATTTACATATGCATATATGTATATAGATGTATATATGTATATATGTATATATGCATATAAACGTATATTTGGATATATGTATATATATATATGTATATATGTTGTATATGATATAGTTTATAGTTTATATGATATATGTGTATCTATGATTATATGTAGTGGTATGTACATATGCACTATGTACATATGTATATATGTATATAAGTATTATAGCATATAACTATGTCTTTTAGAGTCGTAAAAAAACTTTAGCTTAAACTAGCAATTATCGAAAAATAAAACTATTTGTTTACCAGATTTAGAGTATTATCTATCTATATATACAATATATATATTGTATATATGCATGGATGTGATATGCATATATGAATATCATGTATATATAAGTATATTGTACATGTGTTATATGTAGTATATGTATATATGTATGTATGTATATATGTATATATGATAATGTATATATGGTATAATGTATATATGTATATAGTCATATATGTATAATATGCATATATATGTATATAGTATAAATAATAAAGGCTATCTATAATAAATGGATAAAGTGTAAGTATATATATGTATGTTAATAAATGAGGATAAAATTTGAAAGACAATGACTTCATATCTTTGGATACATATAATCAACTAGAGCATTGGCTCCTACCGGAATATTATATGGCTTCCAAAAGTTCATAAACACGAGTACCGATTAGACTATCTTGTCAGCTATAAAAAACATTTAACTACAACCTAGCCAAATCTCAGTGCCAATCCTCAAACCTATCAGACCAATGAATTACACTGTCCAAAACTCTACTGAATTTGGAGCATATTCTACAATTAGATTGAAAACCCTGTTATCTGGCAGTTTGACTACAGTCATTATCTTACTAACATACCCTCTTTAGAAGAAAACAATTGAATTTGTATAAACAGTTTATTAAGAATACCGACATGTGTCTAATTTCACAAAAATAAATTTACGACACGTGGAAAGTTTCCGTGGAAGTTTCAGTTTTATGTTTAACAACTAATATACCCTCCAACTGAGGCGTAGCAAATGAGAAGCCGCTAGCCCATTTCTTCGCAAATGCTTTGATGTTATCACGAGAGTAAATGGATAGCGGACTGCTATTGTATAAAAGATATGTGAGGACATATTTCTGCCTGTCTCAGTGATTTTTCAATGTAACATGTTTTAGGACTATGTAAACTTTTAAAAAATGACAACAGCATTTTACTTCAAGTCGAGTCAACAAATTCCTAGTCTTTTGCTGGATATTAGGCGTGATCATGATCAAAAACCTTTAAAACCTCTGGGGTATAGAAAACTACTTTCACTGGTCTTGGTTTAAATTATTTATCCTTCTTACCTACGATGCTTAATATATACATATATATATACACATATACATATATGCACATATACACATATATACATATATATATCACGTATATACATATATATCCATATACACATTTATACATATACACATATACACATTTATACATATACACATGATAAATATATATAAATATATACAAATATATACATATATACAAGATAATACATATACACGTAAATCATATATAAAAATAGAACATATATATAATGTTACATAAACACATATATATATGTACTCATATGATACATCATGTAAATACATATGTATACCAACAACATATATAAATGATATATACATATATACATATATATATATATATACATACATACACACGTATATACATATATATACATATATATACATATACACATATATACATGATATATACATATACACATATTAACATATATACATAGTTATAACATATACACACTATATACATATATATACATCTTACACATATATACACTATATATACTATACAAATAGATAATATATATAAATAGTACAATACACATATATACATATATATACATATATACATATATAATATGCCACATATATACATATGTACATATATACATATAGCACATCTATACATATATACATATACACCATATAGACATTTATAAAATATACATATATACACATATATAAATATATACAATTACACATATCAGTACAAGATATCATACAGATAAAACATACATATTTTAAATATACATATATATAGATCATATAACATATCAACATATATATACATACACATACATATTTATGCATATACACATATATATATTCATATACACAGAGTATCATATATATGCCAGTACACTATACTACATTTAAAATACTTTTTCTCCTTTCCTCTTGTTTCTTATGTAATATGTGTATGCTATATTACGTATAAGTGTATATGAATATATATATGTTTATATGCATAAATAGGTAGTCTATGTATGTATATATATGAATATGGGTATATGAGATAATATATGTATAGTATAAGAATATGTATGTTTATATGTATCTATATGTATATATGGGTTATGTATATATGTATATATGTCGTATTATATGTATAGGCTATATTGTATATATGTCGTATACGTTAATGTATATATGTGATATGATATATGTAATATGTATATATTGTATATGTTTTTTTTCTATATAAATGTATATAGGTGGATGATGTATATCTGTATATATGGTATATGTATATGTGTATCTGGATATATATGTATATATGTGCTATAGTATTATATGTATATATGTGTAGATGGATATATATATATTATGTGTAAGTATAGTATGTATATATGTGTATATGTACATATATGTAGGTATATGTAATATGCATATATGTGTGTATGTAATATATAATGTACATATAGGTTATATGTTATATAATATGTATATATATGTATATGTATATATATGTATATATGTATACATATATATATGTATATATTTTTATATATGTACTATACAAATAATGTATATATAGGTATAAGGTGTAGTGCTCGTATAATATGTATATGTGTATATGTATAAATGGTTATGGGTTATATGTATAATGTGTATATGGATATATATGTATATGTGTATATGGCTATCTATGTAGAGGTGAATAGTAGATAGGTGTATTGTATATAATGTCCATGTGATAAGATGCATATAGGTGTATATATGAATAGTATATATATGTATATATGTTATAGCTGTCCTATGTGTAATAATGTATAACTGTTATATATATGTATATATGTGTATACTATAAGTATACGTGTATATAATGATATATGTTTATAGTATATATTATAGATATATGTATATATGTGCTATATGTGCATATATGTATTATGTGGATATATATAGATATTTAAGCATGTAGGTCAAGAAGGATAAATAATTTAAACCAAGACCAGTGAGTAGGTTGCTATACAAAGAGGTTTTAAGGTAGTTTGATCATGATCAAGCCAATATCCAGAAACGACAGGAAGTGTTGACTTCGACTTGAGAAGTAAAATGCGTGTTGTCATGTTTAAAGTGTAATAGTCTAAAAAAATGTTATACATGTGAAACTCACTGAACAGCAGAAATATGTAACAACATATCTTTTATACAATAGCAGCCGCTATCCATTTACCTCTCGTTAAACATTAAAAAGCATTGCGAGAAATGGGCCTAGCGGCTTTCTCACTGCTACGCCTCAGTTGCGGTATATTCGTGTTAACATTAAAACTGAAAATGCCACTGAACACTTCCACAGTTAGTAAATTATGGTGTGAATGAAATTATACCATTGTCGGTATTCTTAAATAACTGTTATACAAAATCATTGTTTCTCCAAGGGTATTTCAGTAGATAAGACGTAGTCAAAACGGCCATGATAACACAGGGTTTTCAAAGCAAGTGTAGACATATGCTCAGCAAATTCAAGTAGAGTTTAGGACGTTTTCATTGGTATGGAATAGGTTTGGGAATTGGCATAAGAATTTGGCTAGGTTGTAGTAAATGTTTTTAGCTGACAAGAAGGTCTAATCGGTACATCGCTGTTATGAACTTTTGGAAGTCCATATAAATTCCAGGTAAGGGAGCCAAATGCTCTGAGTTGATTTATGTATCAAAAGATATGAAGTCCATGTCTTCAATGTTATCCTAATTATTATACATACAGATATTATACTCATATAACATTGATTATAGATACATATTATTTATACATATATACATATATATGCATATACATTAATATATATGAGTATATATCATATAATGCATATATTTCAGATATATGATATGCATATACAAGTATACATATATATGCATATATATACATTTATAGTACAGAGAGACCGATATACATATTACATATAGACATATATACATATATAAAGATACATACAACATATAATACATATACAACATATACACATTTGTACATCTATACTTATAACATATATGATATATGCATATCAAACATCCCTGCAATAGACATATTAGATATGTAATCTAATAAATAAACTCTGAATCTGGTAAACAAATAGTTTTTCGTAATGCTAGTTTCGCTAAAAAGGTTTTTTACGACTTCAAAGACATTATTTATATGCATATAAAATACCTATATACATATATACATATGGTATCATTGTGCAATGTACATATATACTATATACATAATACACAATACAATAAACATAAAACATATATACAGATTTTGAATAAACATATATACCTCTAGACATATATACATAGAACAAAATAGACATATGGCATAAACATAGATACATATAGACATATTATATCATATATACATCGGTACATAGGTATATATGTACAGATATACAAATATCATATATAAGATTAACATATTGTACATATACATATGTCCATATTACAGATATAAGATATGACATAAAATACATAACCATACATGAGACATATTTATACAAACAATAACACACAGATGTATATAACTATATATTGATACAGATATAGACAATATAAATATCGAGAAAGAGATCGACAGAGATGACATAGATATACATATTACATAATATGATACATATTATAGCATATAAACATCTATTATAATATATATAAAAAAACTAATATATACGTCTATATAAATATGACAGAGAGAGACATATATATACATGATGAGTAGATATAACATATAGAATAGAATATACATAGATCTACAGATAGTACATATAAATATAAGATACATAATAAACATACATATACATAAATAAAACCAGATATCATATATACATTTATTATATTACATAATAATCTATATACATCACTATTAGATATACATGTTTAAAATACATTTATTATATAACATATATAAAAGTACATATATACATATATAAATTATATACATATGCTATACATATATACATATAAATAATATCTTGATAGCTAATAATATATTATACAATATATACAGTATATATATATATACATAATATATACAGTATACACATATAACTATATATAAACATATAAACATATATATAAATATAGACATTAGATGTACATAATACATGTATGAACATATTAGATATATATGACATTAGGTATCTATACATATTATACACATATATACATCTAGACATAATATGATATATGAATATATTACATATATACATACACATCAATACATAAAATATAATCTATAAAATAATAACATATATAAATATACACATATACACATACTTCATATACATAATATACATTACATATATATACAATTCTGAAAATCATATATACACAATATAGATAATAGATATACATAGTATACATATATATACAAGATAATATACATAGATATACATATATCGACTATATACAATGCACATATATATACATAGAATTATATATACATGACATTTAGTGTATAAATGTATATATGTAAGTATGTAAATAGGTATATATTTATATATGTATACATATGTTATATATAGTAAATATGTATGCATATGTATATATATGTAATAATGTATATATGTTATAGTATATATATGTATATATGTATATATATGTAATATATGTATAGATATATGTATATATCTGTAATATGTATATAGATGTAATATATGAATTAGGTATATATAGGGATATATGTATTATGTAATATTAGTTATAAGTATATATATGTATATAGTTATAGTAATATATATGTATATAATGTATATATGTTATATATAGTATATATCTGTATATATGTAATATGTGTGTATAAATGTATATAAAGAATGATGATATATGATAGGATGCTACATATATGTTATACGATATAATATGGTATAGATATCGATATTATGCCATAATATGATATAGTGTAATATGTTATGTATATATATGTTATATTATATAGTTATATATGTATATATATATAAGTATATGATAATATGTATATGTATAGATATGTATAGTAGTGTATTAATATGTATATATGTATACATGAATATTGATATCTAGTATTTACGTATATATATGTTTATATATAGTATATATGTATATATATTTATTATATAAATGGGTATACATATAATGTATATATTATATATACGTATATATGTTTTGTATGTTATATATACGTATATAAACTGGTATATAGTATATATATGTATATATGTATATATAGTAATATATCGCATATATGTATATATAGTATATAGGTAATATATATATAGAATATAGGTATAGAAATGTGTATTAGGATATTATATGTAGATATTGTAATATAAATGTGTATTAAATGTAGTCTTATCAGTATGATATATGTAGAAAATACTGTATATAATAGATATATGTAGATAAATGTGTGTATATGTCTTATATGTAGATATATGTATATAAAGGTATCTATGTCATATAAGTAGATATATGTACATATATTTAGATAGATGTATTTATAACATATATATGTATATATATATGTATAAATATATATTTATCATATATGTAGATAACATATATGATATAGCACGTGTGTATAGGTATTATATATGGTATATCTATATATGGTTATATCATATGGTATATGTATATAATGATTATACATATTATGATATATTGTTATATATGTATAGTAAATATGTCTATATAAATATATATATGTATATATAAATTATGTACATATAGCTATATAATATATATGTAGATACAATGTATAGATAGAGATATATATGTCAGATAAAATGTATATATAAAATATACGCGAGCATCTTGTATTATCATGTAGCATGGGGGCTATCTATGGTATATAGTATATATGTAACATACAAATATGTATATTTTATTATATGATATTTAACTAATATATGTATACATATGTATATATGTATATATGTATGATATACAATAAGTATAATATACATATATATGTATAGATATAGGTATATATTGTATATATATTGTATATATGTATTATATATGTATATTTAACTATATATTTTTATATATGTATATATGTATATATATGTATAATGTAGATATGTATACATGACCATATGTTCTATATGTATACCTGTATATATGTATTCTAATGTATAAATCCTATATATGCTAATCTGATAAATACGTATATATGTCTGATATGTATATATTATGTAATATGTAGATAGAGGCATATATATAGCTATATATAGTATATATATATATATATATACTATATATATATATATAATTTAGTAGTGTGTGAGCCGCTCAGGAAGCGTGCTCATAGCGGCGAAGTGGAGCGAGCCGCGCGAACCGCAGGCGCGAATGCTCGCTGATTTAAATAATTCTAGTAAATCGAAACTAATACGGACAGCCAAGGCCAGCTGGGTGCCTCACCTGTCACTTTATCTAATGATATACAAATATGTTTATCAGTAAAACCCCGCAACTGACTGGGCTAGCTCGGGGTGGGGTAGGCCCAACCCCCAAAACATGAAAACGCAGTAGAAGGAGACAGTTAGGACTGCTCTACGTCCAATCAGTGGCTGATTAAAAAAAACAAAAAATATATATATATGTATATATATGTATATCAAGGATATCTATGTATATATATGTATATATATGCATGTATATATATGCATATACGTATATATATGTATATTATGTATTATATAGTAAATATGTTATCTATGTATATATATGCATTAATGTTATTATATATGTATATATGTTATATATATATGATATTATATGTACTATATATGTATATGTATGTATTATAGTATAAGATGTATATATATGTATATATTACTACACACAATTGACATAACAAGATTGTACCAACGTAAATATACAATTACATACATATACATGCATAACATATATGTATATATGTATGTATGTAATATGTATATACTATATATGCATATAGTCTACACATAATATGTATATAGTATATATGTAATATGTATATAGGTATATAGTATATATGTATTAGTGTATTAGGATGGATATATGTATATGTGTATATATGGTATATAATGTCTATATAAGTATACACGTATATAGGTATGTATGGATAGTATGTATATCATGAGGTATAACTATTATTATATGTATATGATGTAATATCTTATGTATATATATGTATATATATGTATATATAGGTATATATATGCATATATATCTATGTATATAATGTATATATATGGATATATATGCATATATATATGTATATATATGCATTATATATTATGTATATATATATGTATATATTATGTATATACATGTATATGTCTGTTATATATGAGTAGGCCGCGGGTGGCCGAATGTTAGAGCGTCGGACTCAAGACTGCACGACGGCAATTGAATTCGAGGGTCTCGAGGCACCGATCAACCGCGTGTCTGGGCAAGGAACTCACATGATTGCCTACCTAAAACCTAGCACTGGGTGGCCAAGCCAGCCAAGTTAAGTATGCTGGTCTAAGCCCGGAATTAAAATAGCAGAGAAAGATTACTCTAAAAGGTACCACCGGGCACTCTCCATGAAAAGGAATGGGGACCCTCACCACGTACTCACCCAAGAGCATCAAAAACATGAAAAAAAACTACAATTAAGTATCATGTGTGACCACGGCGGCGGGGAAAGAACCTACCGTTAAAAGAAGAATGTATATTAATATATTATATAAAATCATATAATATATATATATATATATATATATATGTATGAGCAGGTAGCATGTATGTATATATATTAATGCATATAATCAGCTATATATTCATATATATATTAGAGATAAAAGGTATAAATGTATACATCGCATATATGTGTATATATGTATATAAACAAACTGCACACACCATTGACATATACGGACCATACAGACATTATACATATATGTATATGTGTATATGTAGATTAGTATATAGGTAAATATGTATATCATGTTTCTGTAATATATGTTATATATGTATATATGTATATATGTTATCTATGTATGTATGTATATATGTATATATGTATATATGTAATATGTATATATTTATATATGTATATATGTATATATGTATCTATGTAGATATGTATAATATGTATATAGTAATAGATATTATGTATGATGATATATGTATATATGTATATTGTATATATGTATTATGATAATGTATAGAGGTATATTATGTAATATACTGCATATCTGCATATAATGTAGATAGCTTTCTGATATATGCTATATCTCTATATCTGTATATGTGTATATATTTGTATATATATATATATATTTGTATTATATGTATAATTGTAATTTATAGGTATATATTTGTATGTATGTGTATATATTTGTATATATTATGTCTATATATGTCTATATTTGTATAATATGTATATATTGTATATATATGTATATATTTGTATATATATGTATATATTGTATATTATATGTCGTATATTTGTATTATATGTATAATTTGATCAATATATGTATATATTGTTATATATATATGATATATTTGTATATTATATGTGAATATTTGAATTATATGTATATATTTGTCTATATTGATATATTTGTATATATATGTTATATTGTATATATATGTATATATTTGGTAGTATATATAAAGTAAATAGTATATATTGGATATATATGTATATTATTGAATATATGTATAGATTGAATCTATGTAATATTGTATATCATATGATATATGGTTATATATGTATGTATTTGGAGAATATGATATTTGCATATATATGTATATCTTTGTATATATAGTATGAATTTGATTATAATGTATATATTGTATATAGATGTATATATAGTATATATGGCATTCTTATAGTATAATATGTATGTATATGTATATATATGTTTATATATATGTATATAATATGTATTATATATGATAGATGTAATATATGATATAAGCCTATATATGCATATATATGCAATATATATGATATATTATGTAATATATGCAATATAGTTATAAGTGAATATATGAATATATATGTATTATATATGCACATATATGTTTTTTCTATATTAGGCATATATATGTCACTATAGACTGTATATTATATGTATACATCTGCTCTAGATGTATAGCATTACATGCACACACATGGACATATACACAATTACAGACATATCACATCTATGTTATATATGTATATATGTTATGTTATATATGTATATATGTATATATGTATATATGTAGCGTATATATGTATAATGTATATCTGTAATATGTATAATGATATATGTATATATGTATATATGTATATATGTAGACATGGTATAATGGATATATGCTATCTGTATATATGCATATATGTTTATATAATGTATATGCATAATGCATATCTGATATATATAGTATATATGGGTGGGGGGGGATATATGTATATATGTATATCTGTATATCTGTATATATGTATATCTGTATATCTGATAGCTGTATATCTGTATTCTGTAATTCTGTATATCTGTATATCTGTATATATATGTATATTTTAGTATATATATGTTATATTTGGATATATATGTCTATAAGGGATATATATGTAGTATAGTTGTATAATATATGTATATTTGTAGATATATGTATATATTGTATATATATGATATATCATGTATATATGGTATATAATGTATGTATTTTTATATATAGTATCTAGTTGTATATATATGACTAGTTGTATATATATGATATATTGGTATAATATATGATAATTTGTATATATGTTATATGTGTATATATGTATAATTTTCTCTATGATATAATTTGTATATATATGTATATATTTGTAGATTATGTATATATTCTGTAGATATATGTATATATTTGTAGATATATGTATATATTGTAGTATATGTATAATTGTAGATATATGTATAATTGTAGATATATGTATATTCATTGGAGATATATGTATATATTTGT
>NW_023663659.1:189083-197421 GCF_015228065.2 Penaeus monodon | reverse complement strand
TAATAATAATAATAATAATAATATAATAAAATAATAATAATAATAATAAATATAATAATAATAATAATAATAATAATACTAATAATGATAATAAATAAAAATAATAATAATAAAATAAATAAAAAGTTAAAATAATAAATAGCGACAAAAAACAACAACAACACAACAACAACAAAAAATTTAATAATAATATAATAATAATAATAATAGTAACAACAGTAATAATAATAGAAATAATACTAATGATGATAATAAAAATAATGATAATGTTCATATTTTTTTTAATACTACTGCTGCTACTACTAATAATGATAATAAGATGAAGAAGAGTATAATAATGATAATAATAATAATAATAATAATAATAATAATAATAATAATAATAATAATAATAATAATAATAATAATAATAATAATAATAATAATAACAATAATAATAAATAATAAAATAATAATAATAATAATGATAATAATAATAATAATAATAATAATGATAATAATAATAATAATAATAATAATAATATTATTATTATTATAATAATAATGGTAATAATAATAACAATAATAATAAAAAATAATAACAATTATACTAATAATGATGGTAAGAATAGTAATTCCTTTTAATATTATTGACAATGATAAAGCAATGATAATAATAGTAATAAAAATAATAAATATAATAATAACAGCAATAATGATAATGATTATGATAACAGTAATTGGTAACAATTATTATAACAACAACAATAATTAATAATAATAAAATAATAATAATAATAATAATAATAATAATAATAATAATAATAATAATAATAGTAATAATAATATGATAATATAATATTATTCAATTATGATAATATAAATATAAATAATGATAATAAAATGATAATAATGAGAATATTAATGATAATAATAATAATGAAAATAATAATAATAACATTAAGAAGAAGAATAAGTGTAATAATGAGATTAATTATAATAGTAACAATCATATTTATAATGACAACAATAAAGATTATCACAAATGATGATGACAATGATAATAAAGATTATAATAATAATAACAACAATAGAGATAATAATTATGATAATAATAATAACAATAATAATAATAATATTATTTTTTTTTAATTATTATTATTAATTATAATGATAATAATAATAATGATAATAATAATAATAATAAAGTTTATAATAATAGTAATGATAATGATGATAATGATGAAAATACTAATAATATTTTTTATTGAAAAGTTTCTGCCGCTTCAGCATCAACGGTCACTAGCGGCGTATATAAAATATAGCGATAGGGTGGAGTTTGGAAGCGAAGAAGCCCCCAGGTAAGATTTTCTTTTTCTTTTTCTTTTTAGTTCAGTAAGGCGATGGATTTGTGGATTTCCAGAATGGCCAATGGTTAAAACAAAGTATATTGGCGAAAAAGGGTAAATATGAGCTAACGATCATGATCAGTGGAGAGAAGGATGAAGAAAGGAAAAGTGCCTTCACTTTTCCTTTGCTCCTACCCCCCCACCCCCCCATGACAACAACGAGCTAGAGATTGGGGGGATAAGAAAATAGTTGTAATAATGACAATGATGATATTCATTTTTTTTATCATTATCAATGCCTTTATCTCATTTTATTATCATTAGTAGTAGTAGTAGTAGTAGTATTGTTATTATTATCAGTATTAATAATATTATTGTTATTACTACTGCTATTATAACTGGTATCATTATTATTGTGATCATTAGTATCATTATTTTCATTGATGCTATGTTACTATTAGCAGTGTAGTAATATTAGTATTAGTGGTATCATATTTATCATCATCAATATTATTATTATCATTTTTATTATTATTGTATTATCATCATTTTAGAACTTTATTGTTTCTATTATCACCATATTACTTTATTTTATTATCAATATCATTATCATTTTTAGTAGTAGTAATGGTTAGTGCTTTAAACAAACAAATGTGCTAGACACCGAAGGCATATAGCACTGCAATAGTAGTAGTAGTAGTATCATTAATTTCTTATTACTTTTATCATTAATATCATTATTATCATTATTTTATGTATCATCAATATTATCATTATCATAATTACCATGTGTCAAAAATCTTGTTTCTGAGCAATACGCTCTATCTTCTGTTTCACTGTGTTTTAAAACACCGTGGGAAATCTGTGCCGATGGATAGTGTCCAGGAAAGGTTAGCTTCCGATCCTCTACTTCCTCCAGGGCAAAATGGATTTTCTCATGACAGTGTTAACCCGTGCCAGCGTTTGCGTAAGCTCGGTCTTTGAAGACGATGGCGAGGACATCATCTAGTAACGAAACCATGTAGAATGATCGCCGATTATATCCCTTAATGATCCCCTCTAGCATCATCATGACAGATGGCATGATCCATCGGGCTACGTTTCACTACACTCAGAAAGACAACACATAAAGTGATTACATCCATTATTACTCCGCCCACAGCAATAAAACAAAAACGTTGGCTTGTATTTTTTTCTCAAAGCACTGAGGATTTACAGTCCAGAATTCCTTGAGGTCGAATTTTCGTACGTAATAAATTCGCTCACGAAGCAAAAAACCCCTCGTAGTTGTAAAGTGATTTTTTTTGTCCAAAAGCACAATATTGCTCTTCTATTCTTTGTTTCAATTCATATTTACTGCTTTTTCTAAAGATATAGCCGGGTTGTATTAAATACATGTACGTAGTAGGCTTTCATATAAATACGTTTCTGAACTAAGAGACTGTGTTCACCCATATGATCATGTAGGGACATAGATGATCATTTGCGGTTAGACACTAATTGGATCGGCAACTGTATAAGGTATTCACATATAACCTGATACAAGTACATTTCTAGAACTAAGCCTGTATAGAAGAATGTAAATGATCTTGTTTTAGTGAATAAAATTAGAATCATAAACTCTAACGTCGTATCACAGAGAAGAAACCAGTACGACTCGCAAGGGTAACCTTAGAATATAAAAATCCATACCATTCTAATGACGAATGTGTGATATATGAAATATGTGTTAGAAAAGAACATTTACTACAGCCCAAACAGATGCAGAATTTTCGTACTAAAAATCCTGTACACACATTGGTATTAGTATCGACGGTATGCCTTCGATTTCTAAAATCTTTCCATTAGTAATACTATTTCATATAATTCTGTGCTTTATGTTCTCGTTTCTAAAACATGGCACTCATGCTTTTTATATTGGAAATCTCTCTCTCCTCTCTTCTCTCCTCTTTTCTCTCTCTCTCTCTCTTCTTTATCTCTTCTCTCCTCTTACTCCTCTCTCTCTTCTCTCTCTCTTATCTCTCTCTCTCTCTTTACTCTCTCTCTCTCTCTCTCTCTTCTCTCTCTCTCTCTCCCTCTCTCTCCCTCACTCTCCTCTCCTCTCTCTCTCTAAACGTTAATATTAAAACAAGGTAGAGGTGCAAAGCCCGTCGTACATTAACATGGTGAGTACAGCAGTACTGGCCTTTGAATATGACGAACTGATCGGCCTTACAACGTAAAAATGATAATAATAGTAATTATAGATGATAAAGTAACAGCCCCCCAAAAAAAAATAAAATAATAATAACAACAACAAAATAACGATAATGATGGTGATGCTAATAATGGTGTTAAACTAAACGATCATAATAATGATTAAATGATAATAAAAAAAAAGAGGAGAGAGAGAGGAGGAGAGATGAGAGAGAGAGAGAACGAGAAGAAGAGAGAGACGAGAGGAGAGAGGAGAGAGAGAGAGAGAGAGATGACGCATCAGGACTCAACAATGATTTGCTGAGATAGGCCGGAAGCACTGGGATAAAGGGAATAACAGGAGGGTATCAGAAAACCAAGTGGGATGAGAGAAGTCAATATCACTGTGCAAGGGCGAAAAGTGAGTACTATAATGTGGCAATATAGAAAACTGAGATTGTTGTAGCGTGGAATGAATATTAAGCATACTTTTGAACGAGATAATGAAGAGCATCACCAAACTGATGCCTGTCGATTAGGTTTATATTGGGAAAGTCAGTTACAGACACTGTATTTCTCAGAGGAAGATGCAGGAAGAAATGAGGAAAGAGTTATGACATGCTGTCTATCTAGATGGGGCGTCTGACAAAGTAACAAGACAAACAATGGCATGGATAGAATACTGGAATATGGATAGAATACAGAAAATCTACTCTGATCACTTTAGTGTTTATTATAGCAATGGCAGAAACCACCAGGGATAGCAGAGGCAACTCAATAAACTACTGTATGCGAATTACTTAGTTAGAACGATACAACGGAGAATGTGGAAGTTATGTTAGAAATTCGAAATATGGAAGGTTAAGGATCTGTCAGTGAATATGACTAGTATACAGATTATGTAATAAGGAAGAACATAAAAGTACACAATCATATGGAGGCAAGGAGTAGAGGTGTACAGGACTGAGAAGTGGGGTAGAAGAATGATATATAACATGTATAAAGAAGAAAAAAGCAGGGTACTGGGAGTCATGAATAATAATAATAATAATAATAATAATAATAATAATAATATAATAATAATAAAAATATTAATAATTATATTTTAAAAAATACAAATACAATACTAATGTTAATATTAATACTGTTACTAATACTACTAATTTTAAAACCAATGACAATCAAAGTATCAGTCTATGCATTAGTATTTTCAGTATCACATACTTCCCTACTGAATGATCTGAAACTAACTTTTGAAATAGATATTACACCAGAGGCACAGCAGTATACACAGGACATCTGGAAGGTATCAGGGCATAAAACAATACATCCTCTTCACAGCTAAAGAAGAAGTAGATCGCCTTGGTTACACTAAAGGAGAAATGGGTTTGAGAACTTGGTGAACCACAAGCAAGCAGCCTAACCTCAAAAACCTTTAAATATCAATTATAAATGTCTGAGTTCTCTTTGGTCTTGCATGCCCAAAATATTTACTTATACTGTATGTGATATTTGGAAGCAAGAAACAGACACTGATTTTAGATGATAACTATTCTAGTTTAGTTTGATGACCCAAAGGTTTGGGTAGAGCTGGCAAAATGTTGCTCTTTGCAGTTAGAATCTACATACTGAGGAATACTGTTATTTGGGGAAATGATATGGAGTGATTAATGATATGAAGGAAACTCAGATCAGTGTTTTTTATGTATTTTGGAAAAGGAGACACCAAAAATTTAAATAGACCAACTCAAAAGTAAAGTTCCACACTTTTATATAATGCCATTTAAAATGTTTTGTTAGATTATGGGAATATGGGAACAAGGTGATAGGGGGAATCTTTTCCCAATGTTAAAAGGTGGTTTATTGCTTAGTCTGAGAAAAGGGAATTTGTTACACCATGGCTTTGAAAAAAAAACATGCAACCTAATAAAAAACCAAAATCCCAAAAGGGCAATGCTGGAGAATGGATAATGAAGACTAGATAGATATGCTCCCTTATAAATTAACAGATTAAGTTGTGTGAGAAAGGCATCCAATGGGTTAAACCATGGCAGTGGATCTATGGGGCTGTCCACAATATTTTTTTCACATTCTTCTCTTTTTAACGGTAGGTTTATGTCTGAGCCGCCGTGGGACACAGCATGATACTTAATTTTAGTTTCATGTCGTGAGCTCTTGGAGTGAGTAGTGGTAGGATCCCCAGTTCCTTTCCACATTAGAGGCCTTTAATTTCCACACCTGATTCTCCATCACTTGAATTTTCAAGGATTTTTTTTTCTAATGCTGTAAAACATCAAAAAGTTATAATTATGATTTACATTATGATAAATAAATGTTCTTGAAATACAATTAACAACAAAATTTTAAAAATACGAAAAAGATTCTGGTGAGACAGGCAAACTAAAAATTGATCCCTTTTGCTTAAGCATTTGTGGAGCCATCTCGGTCAACAATTAACAAAACAAAATTACAGTGGACATGATATGTAAATTTATGCCATCCCTGACCCTGGATTAAGGGCAAAATGGATTCTGGGCAGGAGTAATAAATTTGTTAAGAGTGTGATTGCCAGTGACCCCCAAATTTTTATTAATATATATATATATATATATATATATATAAAAATATATTAAAATATATATATATATATATATATATATACATACACAACAAGATTCTGAATATAAGAAATAAATAAAAAAAAGATAAAAGAGAAAAAGTTAAAGAGTTATTGAAGCTTATTCTCAAAACAGAAGTTTAATCCATATTGGGTTTGATAAATTATTTTAGCACGATCTACATTTTGGGGACATACAGAATACACAAACCCCATAACAAATGTGAAGTGAATTGAGATTTCTAAGCCATATGTTTAAAAACGGTTAAAGAAATGAGATGAATAATATAGCAAACAATAGTATGATTAATGTCTTGAAACTCTTACCTTCATTAAAATTATTGATACTTGGAGAGAACAACCAAAATATTAATGATACATCTTGCCTTGTGAAATTATTCAAGCTCATTCAAGAAGAGTCTCATATTGGTCAAGTACTATTAACAGGTTGTGGGAATAGGAAAAAAAATTAATAAAGAATAAACACATACAGCAAGTTAGAAGAGTGACTAAATTTTCTAAAAAACTTAATCAGAAATCGAAGTTCTACCGTACCGTACTCAAGAGTGTTAACTGAAAATCATAAAACAACACATTTTTATTGAACAACTTACATAATATTTACAGGAATCTACTTCATACAAAGCAGGTATAATTTTCCAAAAAAAGAAATACTTTATAAACTACAAGTAAGAAAGGAGGTCCATTACTGAAAGAATCAGAAGTGTGTGCATCTCGCAGTAAAAATTATCAGTTCTCAAAAATGTTTTTGAATATTTTAATATCTGAAATGAAACAGTGAATACATTAATAAAGTTTCTCAGCTTAATAAACGCTAACATTGTATTATGATATTAATATACTGAAATTAATAATATGATAATTATAATATATTATATATATATATATATATATATATATATATGATATATAATATATATATAATATATATATTAATATATAATATAATTATATATATATATATATAATATATATATATAATATTATATATATAATATATATATATATAATATATATATTATATATACAGTATATATAGATATATATATATATATAATATATAACTATTATATATATATATATATATATAATATATATAATATAATATATATATATGTATAGGGGGCCGCGGTGGCCGAATGGTTAGAGCGTCGGACTCTAGACTGTCACGACGGCAATCTGAGTTCGAGGGTTCGAGTCACCGACCGCCGCGTTGTTTCCCTTGGGCAAGGAACTTCACCTCGATTGCCTACCTAGCCACTGGGTGGCCAAGCCAGCTCAAGTCAGTGCTGGTCCCAAGCCCGGATGAAATAAGAGAGAATGATTACCTAAAAAGGTAACACCGGCACTCTTCGTGGAAAGAACTGGGACCCTACACGTACTCACTCCAAGAGCATCACAACGTGAAAACTGCAATTGAGTATCATGCTGTGACCACGGCGGCTCAGACATGAACCTACCGTTAAATGATGATGATATATATGTATATGTATGTGTATAATATATTTATATATATATATATATATATATATATATATATATATATATATATATAATATAATATATATATATATATAAAACAAAACTTTACAGCTCAGACATGCCAACATGCATTTCCTTATACACAGAAATAACAATAAACAGGAGACACAGGGATAATTAAATATAGTTCTCTTTTCCTGTTTTTAATAAATAAAATTTCATTTGTATGCTGTCATTATTATATGTTATGCAGATAAAGGTATAATCATACAATTACTAGCAAATAATAAAAAATATATAGATATATATTCCCTTACCCCTTGTACATAGTACAAAACAAAATGCTATGCAAGATAGATCTGGTGCGAAACCCATAAAATTGCTGAAATGCCATGCAAAAAATAGTTCTCCTAAAATTAGCTTAAGATAAACATCAGATCAAAATGACTTACAAGGTCCTTAAGTTTAGTAATTTGGAGGTTCTATTCATTATTTACATGGTGCAAATATTATAAAAATGACTCTCAAGGAAACTGATGACTAAGTTATATATTTTCTGTTTTAGAAAGTGAAACATCTAAAATATGGCTAAATGTTATCACATTATTTTTTTATATTTCACAAACCAATATCATGAACACTCATATCTCTCATGTATTCCTTACTCTTTATTATATCTCGTTTATCTCAACATCTCGCACATTTCCTGGAAAAG
>NW_023663659.1:146583-184083 GCF_015228065.2 Penaeus monodon | reverse complement strand
ATATATTTGATATTCCTTTCTTTCATCCTCCCTCTTTTCTTTGGAAAGGGTGGGGTTAAAATTGTAAGCTTTCATATCATAACTTGGAGGCATGACTGCGCACTGCCAACAGAATTGCCTATTAAATCTCAAAGGGTGGCAAAATGTGAAAAGGATGGCACCATACTATACTTTGTAAAAGAAAAATATATATACACATAATTTTATTGCACACACCTATCTCAATATATTGTACTATAAATATATTAACAAATAGATGCTTACAAATGAGCCACAATATTCACACAGCATAAAAAATTATTCTGGGAGTATCAAAATCTGCAAACATTTTTAAATGGAGTAGAGAAAATGAAGAACTGCAGCTTGGAGCCTTGAGAAGCAGTAACTAAATAATTAATTAATTACAAAAGAAATATTGAATTTAAATCACAATGCAGGTTTTTAGCATATTCACAAGAATATTTCTTTTTGTTTGTATCACATTTTATAACAGAATCTTCTAGACTCTCCCACATACATACAGCTGTAAAACTAGGAACTATCTGTTTCTTACTAAATTTGTAATATAACCAAGAATTGATTATTATGACATCACAAGGTTTTTAATAGACATGGTACAGCCTTCTGATTTCCAATTAGAATTAGCCACATAATTACATAGGCATCGTAATACTTTATTCATCTCTACAATCATTGCCATGAGTGGAAATTATATACAGGAAAAATATTAACATCTCTGAAATGAACTTGTATTTACATGATATACATTGTCATTCCTCTGCAAAGACCAAAGTGGTACACTGCCCCCCCATTCCACAAAGTGCTAAATTCCACCTTTTTCAATATATGTGCTTCCCTTTTTTAAAAAAAAAATTAAGGAAATGCTTAAGAAATAAACTCTAAATGAGCAACAAAAAAGGCCAAAACAAGGCTTTAAAAATTTTCCATTCTAATTACATATAAAACAAAAAACTAAATTACTCATAAATGCTGACTAATGAGTATGGTGTTAAAAACCATATAATACATACCATGATAGAAGACAGCTTCACAGTCAGGATCAGGCGAGTTCTCCATCAGCAAACATTTGGCCTGGTCACTGTAGTAGGTAATCTTGGGAGTTTTTTTTGCCTTCACTACCTTCACAATCTGTAAAGTAAATTTTTTTGTTTAAGATAATGCATTTACATATGCAACAACAATCACAAACCTAATGACAGCAAGAAACCATTTTTTGCTATTTAGCATACATACCTTGCAGCATAAACATTTTCTTCCAATGTTTAGCTGGAAGTTTTTTCATAGCCATAAATGGAATCTGCCCCTTCAGTTGGCAATGGTGGAGGTGCATTTCCAGGCTGTGCCCCAAACCTCCATTTGGTTGGTAAAGGACAATCTGCAAAGAGATATAATGTCACTAAAAAAAAGGGTTTAAAGTGAAAAAGTGGTGCCTGGTAATATCTATATCTATCTATCTTTCTGTCTATTTATTAATCTTTTTTATTTATAGTCTGACCACCTATAAAAATGTCCTTATTGACAAAATTCTTGTCCAACATAAATTTATTAAAATCATAACACATCTTACCCTCATTCCATCCGGTGATATCCTGCATACATCAGCAACAACTTCTTGTCCTTTTCATATTTCGAAGGAATTTCTAAACATATTTCGCCATTCTCCAAAATATTGAGAAAGGCATTTTTTGTCGCTGACGGATAGGCTTCAGCCTTCTTGATGAAAAAGGGTGAAACTTGCTGCTTGAGAGTCTGGCAGTTTAAATCTGGTTTCCTCTTTGTTGGAGTTACAGGATGCTGTTCATGCACTGTGCCACCATGGCTGGTCTTGCATCTTCAATATCTTTCTTAGATGGAACCGAATTCTTAAAAGGAGCAAGGTCCCCCCAGGATATTCTTATCACGATGAGATGATGACCCTCAGCCCTGACTGGTCGTTCCCTGTCCTGTTGCCGATGCTGACTTGGAGCATGGACTCTGTCACTGGCACCACATCTGCATTTTCACATCTACTAGTGTATCTACTTCTTTCATAGTTAGATACATTCTTTTCTGAATCATTACGTCCTTTCTGCTTACCCAGGGTCTATGTTGTGAACTCTCACAACATGGGTGAGTCTTCTGGTTGTGCAATTCCCCCATCCTTCTCCTGTTAGATTTATCACTGTGATAATGCTGATGTCCTCTCTCTGATCTACCCCTTTGGTATTCATCTTCTTGGGTTCTTTCACTATACCTATCTTTGGATGATTTTCTAAGTCTATGACCAGAATGTTCTCTATGGGGTCTTTCTTCATGTCTTTCTAAAGATCGTCCATAATGGTAATGCTCTTTCCTTTCCTCTGAATAGTAAGCATCCCTGTTACCCCTTTTCTGACTTCTGAGGATAATCTTGGCTGTAGCTTCTCTGTTTCGACCCGCTACGTGGATGACCTCCTCTCTCCTTTGCTTCTCAGTGTCACTGTGAATTCTGTAAATTATCTGACACTTCTCTGTGGGCATTACCATAGCGCTCATGGGACCTCTCCCTTCTGCTTGGACTTCTACCTGCAGAATGATAGTCTTGACTTCTGCTTGCACTGTGATTCCTGGCCCTGCTGCTTCTCTTCTCACCGGAATGGTAATGATAACCCTTCATCACTCATGTGTGAGGAGGAATACTGAGAGGAGTCAGATTTCATCACTATGAGATGACTGCTTCTGGCTATACATCAGTTGGTGCTTCTGTCTTTCCTCTGTAACATCTCGTTCTCGTCTAATCAGAGAGGCATTGGCATATTTGAATGACTGAAATCTCCCCTTTGCAGTGAAGGTAATGGGTTGAATTTTCTTTTCAGAGTATCTATCCCCCCAGCATTTGGTGGAAGTAGGTCTTTTGGGCTGAAAAGAAAAAAATAAAAGAAAAAAACGATATAAATACTGCAAGCCTTACAAATCCATGCATGGTACACAGTATCATGGCATTTCACAATCCATGAAATGTAGCAATTTCTTCAAATCCACAAACAGAACAATATGCATAAACATTAAACTTACTTGGACTTCATTCGAACTGGAGGAGATGGAGGGTGTCTGAGGTAAGGCAACCTATGAGGATGCCCTCCTTGTCTGTTCTCTGACCCACTTGACTCTGTATCTGACAAATCACTCTCAGATATGGTGGTCAAAGGGGGTCGTGTGTGCTGTGTGGTGGCCACAGTAGTCATAGTGTATAGCCCACTGTCTGATGTTCTTGAGATGTCAGTTTTGCCTTCAACTGCCATGAAGGGATGGTGGGGAATAGCCTGAAGCTTGATCCTCTCTCTTGGATTCTTCTTAAGACACTCCGAAATAAGAGAACGTGCATTTGCTGACACATAACTTGGGATCTGTAAATATACCAATGTTAAGATCATATACAATTCCCGGAATTCGTACAAGATGATTCTTTTTCTTGAACCAAACAAGAATAAAATTTGTGAAACAGTACAAAGAATCAAGAAGAAGAAAAAGAAGAAGGAGAAAAAGAAAATAAATGAAAGAAGAAAAAAATAAATAAATAAAATAAATCCACAGAATATTCCTCTCCTAGATACCTTGTAATCACCAATCACCACACGTGTGAATATCGATTCTTCACCCCCTCCCGTCAAAGGGTGGATGTCCCACAAGCATTATAAACAGCATACACCCAAGGCTCCACACATCAGACTCAAGGCCATGGGAACTGCGGGTGGCTACTTCAGGACTGTTGGGAGAAAGCTACAGTTTAAAGTCTGAAGATATTCATAAATGAATAATAGTTAATATGCTTCTTGTATATGAATGAGTTCCATTATACATAGAACAACCCTTCACTTGTATGAAAAAGAAAATGTAAACTTTATGCTTCCCTTTTTTTCATTATTGACTTCATAAAACTTGTAACAATTAACTTTACTTGCAACATTAAATTCTTATCCATTTGTACCTAAATTACTGTTATGCTTTTTTTTTGTCTGTGTGAAAAAAGTGTAATAAAAAATCAAACAATAATAATCATTTAACAGTAACAACTATAATCTAAAAGAAAGAAAGAAAAGAAAAGAAAGAATTAAAAAGAAAAGAAAAAAAAAAGAAAAGAAAAAAAGAAAAGAAAAGAAAAGAAAAGAAAAGAAAAAAAAAGAAAAAGAAAAGAAAAGAAAAGAAAAGAAAAGAAAAGAAAAGAAAAGAAAGAAAAGAAAAGAAAAGAAAAGAAAAGAAAAGAAAAGAAAAGAAAAGAAAAGAAAAAAGAAAAAGAAAAGTAAATTTATATATATATATATAAAATATATATATATATATATATATAATATATATATATATGTATAGATGACAAATTTCAGTTACAATACCAGTATGATAAAAGTAACTTACTAATATAGTAATTATAATACCTTATGTAGTTGGGCGTTCCACACATTGTCATGTGCCGGTCATCTGGGCGGCGCAACTGTGTTGCAAGTCCAAAATCCGCAATTTTAACCCTACCATTATTGTCAAGTAAAAGATTTGACAATGTAAGATCTCTGTGCATGATAGACTGGGAATGGAGGTACAGCATCCCTGCCACCACCTGACTGAGATATTCACGAGCTGTGAGGGGGGAAAAATCATAATTACATTTAAGAGTGCAAGAGGAAAGCAAATAATTGTAAATTTATGAAAACCTATAATGTCAATGTATCATTTGATGAAGAAATAAGAGACTCCCATGTCCAGAATTAATGCCATATCAAAGTCCACACAAGACAATACAAAATATTGTTGCTGCACATATTAGCAAATGTTTATATGGAATATTACTGGCATTTATCATGACATAAATAACAGTTCTAAATTTCTATATGGTCACAATTTCACTTTCTCTAAAAAACAATCCAATACTTTCAAAAACCAGACATAAGATAGGGACAATGAAATCATAATAACCTTCATCTTCATTTAAAACTCTTCGTAGACTTTTGATATGCTTCTGAAGTTCGCCTCTTGAGCACAGTTCTAGCACAAGATAAACAAAGCTCTGGTCCTCAAAGAATGCATACAGCTTCAGTATTGCTGGATGATTCAGCTTAGAATGGATCGTCACCTCCTGTCGGACGCGATTTATGAGTCCTCCAGCAGCTATTTCACTCTTGTGATCTGAAATGTAAACATGACTTTAAAAGACGTTTTGCTAATTTTTCTCTCTCAATGTTTCTCTATATCACAGTAATTATGCCAGAATAAAAATATTCATGAACAAAGAGAGAAGTGAAGCAAAATGACAGGGAAAATTACAAGACAAAATGAGGAAAATACAAAATGGGACAAAGAAAAAGAACAGCATGGGAAATAAATGTTTGATTTATGTTTCTGACAAATAAAAATAAATTTGTACTACTGAACCTTCTTAATGGCGACATCCCTTCCTGTGTTTTCTACATCGTGCTCTGTACACTGTGGCAAAGCCACCTCTTCCTAACTGCTCTCCTACATCATACTCCTGTGAAAAGAAAAACATTTAGGCATAAGCACAAAATACATAAATTATTACATACTGTTCTTGTAAAGAGCATACAATATACACATGCAAAGACTAACAAACCTCTATCATGTACATTCTGGAAAGAGATAGCTTGAGGATTTCCCTGGCAATTTATTGTCAAATAGTTAACCAGTTTAAACTCTACTTTGCCAGAATGTATGGTGGAGGTTTGCTGTTCTTCGCCAGACCAAAGACAACTTGAAGACCATTGGGATTCCTCGATAATGCCCCACTAATGGGTTGGACTCAAGACAACTGTGTTCTATCAAAATTTACATACACCTCTTCAGATCTGTGAAGAGTGCCAAGAAATCACAACAACCTCCAAGCCTTTAGTGCTTTGGCAAAGGACAACAAGCTCTACCATTTATATATATATATATATATATATATATATATATATAATATATATATAATATATATAGATATTTATATATATATTATATATATTATTATATTATATATATATATATAGATTATATATATATATAATATAATATATATATATATATTATATATATATATATATATATATATGTATATGTATGTGTATATGTATGTGTATATGTATATGTATATGTATATGTATATGTATATGTATATGTATATGTATATGTATGTGTATGTGTATGTGTATGTGTATTATGTGTATTATGTGTATGTGTATGTATATATATATATATATATATATATATATATATATATATATATATATATATATATATATATACACATAATGGCAAGGCAGGGGCTTGCACTATTCTGTACCTGACAGTTAATCACTATTAATCATTAATACTATTAATCACTAAATGCTCGATCTTCTTAGAATATACAAGGGTTGGCTTTTTCTGTCTTTGCTTCAGCAACAATAAATGAGATTAGGCATGTAAGTGGTGCACACGTAAGCATATTGTAAACATACACTTAGTAAGACTTCTATCATTGATCACTGCATCTTTTAATAGGATCTAGATATAACACAACTAAAAGAATTACAAAAAATAGATCCTATGAAAATTCCACTGCTTATTAATTTCAGTTAGACATTATATTTCCTCTAACTATTAAAGACAGTAAAGCAGATGTTTAGACAACGATTGTGAATCTTACTTTAATTCCCATGATTAGTGGGGCATCATGGTTATAAGCAATGAGGCAAAGGACAATAAACCTCCACAGTTTTATTTTGGCAAGACAGATCTTGTAGACCTCCCAAGGAATTTATCATCAACTATGGAACCAGTCCAATCTCTATCCTGCACAGAATATACTTGTTAGACACTTGTTGGTCTTTGCCACATTGCATTTTTGGGTATTTTTTAATGGATGACAACAAGGTCTTCAAGAGGTTTAAAAAAGGACACTGACTGCAGAAGCCTACAAATGGATCTTGACAAGGGGGCATGTGGACTGGCAGATGGTTACTAGCATTACACCCTGACAAATGTTTACTATATCCCAAATTGGAACAGTGAAGTATGGGCCCTTTGGTTACAACCTCGATGACAAGACCCTTTGGAACAGTAACAATGAAAAGGATTGGGCATAATCATAGACAAGAAGCTAAATTTCTAAAGTCACATTTCTGAAAAAGTAAACAACGAAAATTCTTGGTAGGGATAATAATCATTCAAAAATTTTAAATAGAAAACATCTAAATTGTTATTTACGACTACAGTACGATTTGTCCTAAATTTGTAACCAAGTAGGTCAAACCTTGAAAAAGGGAAACAAAACTGCCTTGGAAAATGTTCAGGCAGGGCTTACAAAGACCTGAGCTGCGAAACCTATCATATGAACAGCGGGAGAGAGAGTTGGAATTGCTAACTCTTACTTATTATCAAAGGGTTTCTTCATGAGGAATTAAGCCCAAAATATGTTTAGGAGAAGTGAAGATGCAATAAGAAGGGGACACAAATACCCAAACTTTTCCAGAAATATTCTAGACTTGAAATTTATCAAAATCCTTTTCTCTTCTATGTGGTCCTATGTGGAATGCTCTGTACCCAGAAGTTGTGAAGTTGTGAACTCCATATAATACCAAAAGCAGAGATTTGGGTAGAAGTTGGGTGGTATTGAACTTAATATATTACACTTCTACCCTTGCAACCTCTCAAAGTCAGCAATGTAAGTGTAATTATAAATCAAGAGCTGGGAAATACAGGCTACATACTGTCGGAGGCCTAACTGGGGTTAACTATGTCTAATTATGTACAAACTAATGCAGAGACTGCAGGACTGTTCAATTCTATGCCACTACAGGTAGGATTTAAATTAAAATCCTGTTTATTTCACTGCAATTTCCAGAAGTTTAGACAAAGCACATTTTAATTATGAGAAAAAAGGTACACACTCAATACACTGCAGGACTCTTCTGTATATTTAACCAAAACAATGCTACCGGCTAAGGCTGAATATAATATATCACAAATTTTACATGCAGTGGGACTTACACACACAAATCTACTCATGTAGACGTGGATAAACTACTGTTTACGTAAATTCAATATTAAAAAATGTTTTCGTCATACGAATAAACTCAACCACCTCTTATAGTTGCAAAATTATGCGTCTGATCAATATCAACCCATCTACCTATTTAATTACTATATGGTCTAATCAGCAGTTTAGTAAAAGGCGTTCCCGTTGACGAGAGCAACAAGTTGTTCCCATTTAAAGACCTCGTAAATTAAAGGGAACAAAACACTCCAAAAGCCATCGATACCGAGTTTTTTTACTATTCCATTTATTTTCTTTTTTCCCACCTCTTTTCCTCCTTTCTCTACGAAAACAAAAGCCTGGAATGTCGTATTCCCTGTATGGTGCCCCCAAATTTCTCGTTCTTTTTGTTCATTTTTGTTCACCTGTTGCATGGTAATCGTTAATTTCGATTTCCTCTAAATTACACATTTCCTCTCGCCATGTTATCTTTCGTATTCCACCACGATGAATGCGAGCTCGTGATTGGTCGAGGGCCGGAGCGCTCGGCCAATCAGAATGTTGTGAAAATTTAAAATGCTTTTCCTCTTTTTGCTTAATGTGAGTTTCGGGTTATTTGGGTGAATAAAATCGTTCCTAATTTTAAGATGTATTTATTTCATGGATTTGTGCGATTTTCTTATTCGTTCAGTTCGCCATAATACTATCCATTTTTAAATGTTTCTGTTCCCATTGGCGGGGCTGGCGTGTGTGCTGGTGATTTCGGCCAATCACAGACGAGGTAACTGACAATGGTAGGTGTCTTGTAGACCTTTTCAGCAGAGAGTCTACGATACAATAGTAAATGAAAATAATATCGTAGACTTTTAGATCTGTTCTATGATTTGAGATTATGCAACGCCCTTTTGTCATTTCTTAATATAGCTGTAGTTTTTCTGCGAGTGGGAGAGAGTTAAATGGGTGGTGGGCGAGGGAACCTTTTAAATGCAACCTGTATTGACACCCACATTTGCGGATATTTGGTCCTCATGATACTCATGTATGAATGATAAACTCGTCATTTACTTTTTAATCACAGTTTTTTTTTATGAATTCGGAGTGATATCTTCTGGTGACGGACGGCAGTTTTTGTGTATTTTCTATTGTAAAGGTACAGAGTCAAACACACAACACACCACACACAAAACACACACACACACCCCACACACACACACACACCAAAAAACACACACAAATACACATACCCAAACACACACACACACCACACACACACACACACACACAACACACACACACATATATAATATATATATAAAATATATATAATATATATATACATACATATATATATAATATATATAACATATTTGTTTATATGTGTATGTATGTGTCTCACCACCACCTTTATCATCATCATAACACACACACACACACACACACACACACACACACACACACACACACACACAAAACACACACACACACATATTATATATATTATATATATATATATAATATAAAATATATATATAATATTTTATATATATATATTATTTAAAAATATTATAAAATACATATATAAAATATATATATATAATTATATATATATTTTATATATATATATATATATATATATAAAGGGGAGAAAGAGATAGACAGCATTCCTGCTTTCTCTCTGTCGGCATTATTTGTTCATTGATCTTTCTCTCTTCAACACACAAGTATGTACAAAAACACCAGGGACGCGGGGTGTCTGTGCTATGGAGTAGAAGAAAAAATTTTAATGTTCAGCAATTTTCTTTTTCGCACATAAACCTGTTCTTGCCGGGAATAAAGTTAAAAGAAATGGACAGAAATAAAGACAAGGAGAGCTGATAAAAGAACAAAAGACTGGATTATGAACGGGGGGAAGGAAAGTTGATTTTGTGAAACTCGTTTTCAAAAAAGTAAGTTATAAATAGAGGAAAACATTGTACAATACTTCAAGTTGACGAACGTAGATTCAGAGCGGTAAAAAAAACCGAAAAAAAAAAAACATAGCGAGAGAGAGAAAACAAGAAGAGAAATTTGATAAAACGGCAGAGAAAGTAGAAAGGAACATTTCCACTCCCCCTCTCCTCCAACCCCCCCCAAACACCCCCAAAACCACCCCCCCCACACCCCCCGCCCCCCCACCTATTCTATTTTTTTTTAAACAAACACAACCGCCCGACAACCACCCCCACCCCCCCCACTAATTATTTATTTTTTATTAAGATTGTTCTCTATTTTATTTTTCTATTTTTTATTTCTGGTATTTGTTCTCCCACCCCTTTAATCTCTCTCCCTCCCCCCCACCCCACCCCACCCACCCCCCCCCCCCACCAAATTTTTTTAAATTTAATTAAAAATTTTTTTTAAATCTTACCCTAAATTTTTTTAATTATTTATACTCTTTTTTTCCCCCCCCTTTTTTTTATTTTTTTTTATTTTATTTAAAAGGGAAAAAGGTAGCGCCCCCCGTTTTTTCCTCTGGCGCCTTTTTTTCCTTTATCCTTTTCTTTTCTTCAACAAAAGTTTTAAAAAACCCCCAAACTTTTCGGTCAATTAAAGAAAAATTAAAAATTTCGGGGCCCCCCATTTTTCCTTTTTCGCCAAAAACCTGTTTTTTCCCCGGGGAATTTTGTCAAATGCCCCTTAACAACCCCCTTTTTTCCCGGGGGGGGAAAAATTTTTTTGAAACTCTTCTTTTTTTAAAACCCTTCCCTCTAAATTCCCGCCGTTTTTAAAGGGGGTAAAAAACCGAAAAAAAACCTCGGAAAAAAACCCCCTTTGTTTGTTAAACCCCGGGGTTAAAAAGGAACTTTATTGGCAGGGGGCCCTTTTCCCCCCAAAATTTTTTCTTTTTCTTTTCTTTTTTTGGTTTTGTTTGTTCCCCTTCGCCCTTTCCCCCTTTCTCTAATTTTTTCCCAAAAAGAAAAAAAATTTAAAATTTTCCCCCCCTTTTCCTTGGGGGGTTTTTATCCCCCCCTTTCTCTTGTTTTTTCCCCCCCTCTTTTTTGGGGGGCCCTTTTAAAAATTTCTTTTTTTTCTTTTGGGCCTTCCCCCCTTTCCCCCCCCTAGAAACCTTTTCCCCCCTCTTGTTTGACTGTTTCATCTTGTCCCCTCCCCCTTCCAACTTTTTTTATTTTTTTTTTTTCTCTTCCCCCAACCCCCCCCCCCCCCCCCCCCACGAACCCCCCCCCCCCCCCCACCCGCACACCCCCCCCCCCGGGGCCATTTTAAACGCCCCACCCCCCGCGCCCCCGGCCAACCCCCCCACCCCCCCCCCCTCCCCACACCCCCGGGGGGGCCCACCCCCCCAAACAAACTCCCCTTTTCTCCCTTTCTTCCTCTCTCCTCTCTTTTTACTCTTTCTCCTTTTTTCCCCTCTCGTCTTCCCTCTCGTCATTTCCTCCCCCTCTCTCTCTCCCTTTTCCGTCTCTCCTCTCTATCTTTTTCCCCTATAAAATATATATATATATAAAATATATAAAATAATATATATATATTATATATATATATATGAATTTTGGGCGTGTGAGTGCTGCGGGGTCAGTCCCTTTATTAAAAATCATTTATTCTGCCCATATTTTTTGTCCAGCCAGAAAAAACACCATGGAAATTTTTTACCCCGGGGGTAAATATAAACTTGTATAAATGTTTAAACCATACTTTTTTAAAAACAGTTTGGCACATGGGGCCCCTTCCCTTTTTCCTTACGACCCCATCCCTTAACCTTTTTACCGGGGAAAACCTTTGGGCCAAAAAAAAAACTCGGCATCCCAATACTTTTTTTTTTTTTTTTTTGATCCATCAGTTTTTGGGAAAAAAAACCATCCCATTTTTTAATCTTAATCCCCCAAACCCAATTCCCTACGAAAAAAATTTTTGGCATGACGTGTGTGCGGGCCCCAAAAAAGGCCAGGTTTTTGTTTCCCTGACCCGTAACTTTTTGAGGGGGGAAATTTTTAGGGTAAATCCCCTCCGAATTAAGGCTTTTTCTTTTTTTCCCTTTTTTCTCCTCATTTAAAAACCTTTCTTAATATTCTTTGAAATTGATCGTTTTTGCCCCCCGAGGGATTTTCCTTAAACACATCCCTTTTGGGTACGATAGTGTGACAGAGTAAGTGGGGGAGGGGCCCTTTTTATTTGTGACGGGATGATACCCGAAAAAGGTTCTGAGTAATCTTTTATCTGCACTTGTGAAGGGGATAAGGATTACAAAAAAATACCCTTTTGTTGGGTTAAAGGGATAGATAAGTTTTAATTTGAAATTAACGTAGGCTTTTTAACTAATTTATTTTTTGCTGGGGCAACTTTCCCGGCCCTTTGTTTTCTGTGATCTCCCCCGATTTTAGGAAACACCCCCCGGAAAATTTTTTAGAACTCCCCCGAAAAGTACTGAAAAAAAAAATTTTAACCCCAAAAAAATTACTGGCGGGGAAATCTGGGCAGAAACTTATTCAAAAAACGTCCCCGAAGAAAAACCCCAGGGCGTGGTGCATCGGCATTACTTTTTTTTAAGTTTTCCCTTTTTTTGGCATTTTGGGGCCAAAAGGGGGGCCAAAGGCCCGTTTAGCACCGTTTTGAAAATTAAAACTAACGGCACTTTTGGGTACAAAAATTTTTTTATGAAAAGGACAATGTAAATCCGAAATACCCCCGTAACTTTCAAAACCCTCTTGCGCCCTTTTTAAAACCCAAATTTTCATCCATTAAAAACAACCTTCTCGTGGAAAATTTTCCCATGCCCTTTTTCCTCCCGAAAAATATCCTCGCTTTTTATTTCAGACCCCCCCCCCCCAAAAAAAAAAAAAAAAAAATTTAAAACTATCCCTGGGGAAGGAGGGGGGGGTTTGGGCCACCCGCGACCGAGGATGACTCTCCATGAACCGAAAATTCCCTTTTCGCCCCTTTTTGGAAGTCGAAAAAATGGTCCCCCCAAATCGCAAGCCCTTCGGGGCCCTTTAAAGGGGCGGATGTGCTAGAGTGCAAATTATTTTCCGCGAGGGACCACGGGAGCGATGCCCCCAACGGGGTAGGAAAAATCCCTTATGTGACTTTTTTGATTCATTTTTTGTGTGTCCTTTGGATCAATGCATTCGTCCTTGTGGGGGGTTATTATGTATCTTGCACTGCAAAGAAGTCAGGTTGTTTTTTTATGTTCGGGGGTATTTTTTCCTCCCCCCCCCCCTTTCTTTTTTCTTTTTTTCGTAAAAATGTATAGTAAAATTGATATATATATTTTATATATATATAAAATATTTTAATATATATATATATAAAATTTTAAAATATATATATATATATACGTGGGTGTGTTTTGTTTGTGTGTGTGTTGTGGGTGGGGGGTGTGTGTGTTTTGTGTGGTGTGTTTTGGGGTGTGGGGTTTGGGTGTGTGTGGTTGTGTGTACGAAAGGCGTTAATTCTCCCTGCAGGGTATGTATGAAGAAATGTAGGGTAAGTATTTTAAAATGGGTGTATATATTTTTGTATATAAAATATGTAATATATATATAAAAATTATTATATATATATATTATATATATATATATAATATATGTATATGTATATATATATACCCACTTCACCCGATAATCCCAAAGAGGAAACCCAAAAACGGGGACACGGAAGGGGAAGAGAAACACAATACCCTTTCCGTTTTATAAAGGGAAAACAGCGCCCCCGGGGCCCGGGAACTGGGGGTTCAGTCTCCTCCTTTTTTGCAATAGTTTTTTTGGTGACATAGGGGTGAGGGGCGGAGAGGACGATGAGTTGGGGGAAAGCATGTTTGGTTTTTGTGATGATGGGGGGAAACTGTGGGGGTGATGATGGTGAGTAGTGTGAATAACTGAGTTGTAGGAATTAGGGGTGAGCAGGGTTTTATGGAAAAATTGGGGGGGTGGTGGGGGATTTTCTTTTATGGTAGAGGAGGGGTTATTCGTAATGTTGAAAATGTTGATAGTGGTGGCTAAAACCATAAAAGTAGACAGATATGAGTATCTAAAAAATTATCATAAAAAGAAAATAGAAATCCAACCCAGCGGCCCAAAAGGAAATTATCTGTAATCCCCTTTTTTGACCCCTACAACTAATATGAAAATCCCAACAAAACAAAAATATCCTAAGGGGAAAATCCCCAAACTGATATACTATTGTGTTAAAACCAAAACCTAAATATTTTTTTAGGGGCCCAGCTGACTTTTACCCGACTTTTTAAAGGAGATGGTGCTATTGCACGGGGCCCTAATGCGTGTCTTTGGGTGCATTGTCAATTTTTCGACTGTGTGTTTTTTATTTTTTTTTTTTTCCCCCCTCGTATATTCATGGAATTCCCTGCCCCTTTTTTTCCCCTCCGATTTTTTTATGCATGTGTTTTTTTTTGGTAGTCAATATCAAAATTATGATCATAGACCTGTTTATAATGAAAAACAATGATAGGGGTGATAATAATAGTAATGACATAATTAAATGATAATATTGATAAAGATGAAAACTGTCATAATAGTAATCATTATCATAATAAAAAGGATTATTATTAGAAGTATTAGCGTTAGTAGTAGCGGGGAAAAGATAAAATTAAAGTTTTTTGATAAAAAGGGTTTTTTAAAAAAATTTTTTTAAAATTTTTTTTTTTTTTTTTTTTTTTTTTTTATTTTTTTGGGTTTTTGGGGGGGCCCAAAACCCGGCCCCCCCCAAACCCCTTTTAAAAAAGGGGAAAGGAAAAAAAGGTTTTAAAATTTTAAAACCCGGGGCCCAAAAAAAAAATTTTTTTTTTAAAAAAGGAATCCCGGAAAAATTTTTTTTTTTTTTTTTTTTATTTTTTAAGGGAAAAAGGGGGGAAAAAAAAATTTAAAAATTTTTAAATTTTTTTTTTTTTTTTTTTTTTTTTTTTTTTTTAAAAATTTTTTTAAAAAAAAAATTTTTGGGGAAATTTTTTAAAAAAAACCCCTTTTTTTTTTTCCCCTTTTTTAAAATTTTTTTTTTGGGAAAAAAAATTTTTTTTGGGGGGGGGGTTTTTTTTTTTTTTTTTTTTAAAAACCCCCCCCCAAAAATTTTTTTTTTCCCCCTTTTTTTTTTGAAAAAAAAACCCGGAAAGGGAAATTTTCCCCAAAAAGAAAAACCCCCCCAAAAATTTAAATTAAAGGGGGAAAAACAGCCGGGCCAAAAAATTTTTTTTATATTTTAAAAAAAAAATTAAAAAAAAATTTTTTTTTTTTTTTTAGAAAATAAAAATTTAAAAAAAAAAAAAAAAAGGGGGGGGTTTAAAAAAAAGGGGGGTTTGGGGGCCCCCCTTTTTAAAATTTTGTCCCCCTTTTTTCCCCCCCGGGGGGAAAAAGGGAAAAAAACCCCCCCCTTTTTACCCAAAAAAAACCCCCTTTTTTTTTCCCCGGGGGGTTTTTTGGGGGAACCGGGGGGGGTTTTTTTGGGGGGGGGGGGGAAAAACCCCCCAAAAAACCCCCCCCTTAATAAATTTTTTCCCCCCTTTTGGGGTTTTTTAAAATTAAGGGGGGGGGGGGCCCCGGGTTTTTTTTTCCCCCCGGGGGCCCCCCCCCGGATTTTTTTTTAAAAAAACCCCCCCCCCCCCTTTCCCCCTTTTAAAAGGCCCCCTTTCCTTCCCAGCCCCCCCCGGAAGGGAAGGGGTTTTTAAACCTTAAAAACAAAAACGGTAAAAATACGAGCAAGTTTTCAAAAAAGAAATTTTTGTAAAGGGGGCCCCGGAGAGCCCAAAAAAAAGGGGGCGTAAAAAAAAAAAGGGGGCCTAGCCCAAAGCCCCATTGCTTTTATCTTCTGTCCGAAAAATAGAAAAATAAACTAAATAAAACAACGAAAAATTTAGATTAAAAAGATTCACGGGAATTGTAAAAGGTATAGATAGAAGGAGAGCTAGCGGGGGGAGCCAAGGCCTCGTGCCTAGTTTTTTCGTCAGTGTGCCCTTTGGGCATGGCAGGGGAAAAGTTATAGAGACCGCCAACGCGGTCTCCTTCACTCCCACCTCGGGGGAAAAAGTGGAAAAAGCCCCTGGCTTCTGACTGGTGTTTACATCTTACTTAGCAAAATGTCGGTGATTGGAATCGATTTGGGGAACGCGGGTTTACTTGCCGCGAGAAGGGCGGCATCGAGACCACACGAAGACTATATTTTAACGCTAAAACCCTGATTTTTTTCCCCCTGGGTTGTCCAGGCTGTATTTTCGTTAATAGGTAAGTGCCCTGTGCGGAATGAAGTGCTCGCGGGTTATTTCACGGCGAAGGCGGGATTAGGGCGACTGCGTTTTTTTTTTCTCCCCTTATATCTCCGCCTGCCTCCTTGTCATCCTGCAGCATTACGTAATAACCAATGCCCCAGGGTGCCCCCCTGTCCCCGCCGTCTTTCCCATGTCACTCCGGCCCTCTGCATGACCTGGTTTCCCTCACTGCCCCTGGGGTTTTGCATTTTTTCCCCCAAATTCTCCCGGGGGGAAAACTAAATTTTAGCACAAGAGCAAAAGGTTGGGCCATATGATTTTTTTTTAGAAGCTCGCATTTTTTCCCCCGATGGTTTTAAAAGGGAAAACGCGAATTTATCGGGAATTGACCTCCGTTCGGTTTTTCTCTGGCAAGGGGAAGACAGGGTTAAAGGAAATGGAAAAAGGCGGGGGAAAAGGGGGGGAAGCACGAATAAAGATGATTTCATGTGGAGGGTTTTTTGATTCTCTAGTTCTCCCTTCAAAACCAAGACCCGCAAGCCTTTTTTGCCTTTTTCCCCTTTTGATTGATATTCTGGTGGATTGATTTATAGGGTTTAAAGGCAGAGTATCATTTCCAAACACAAAGGTTTAAATTTCACCCTTTTTGCGAGCTGGTTGTAGGTCAGGATTGATTGTTGAGTTTGTTATTGTCTTAGAGAGGGAAACCGTATAAAGGTTAAAAATTGACTTTGATCCTATTTTCTGCTTATTTATCATGAAAAAACTGGCTTGGATGTTTTTTGGGTTTTTCTCCAACAATTTTTTGTAGGATATTTTTTTCTGGGCAACAAGCTGTTTGACTCATGTTTTTGTTTTATTGATATCCGGTTCTTGAACCCTTGGGAAATTTTTTCCCTAATGATAAAAAATTACAAAAGACTGCAGCCATCAGACTCTTATAAAGTCTCCCGCTGGAAAAAAATGAACCCAAAAAATCCTGAAATTGTCATTTTTCCCTTTTGGTGGTCCCCTTGTATTTTAGCCGCAAAATGTTTGCATTTTCCAAAGGGGTAAATATTGTTTAAATTTTTTTAAAAGGAATTTGAAGGAAGATGCCCCCCCCTTAAAAAATCATGTGGGGAAGTATATTTTAGTTTGTGTGTTTTAAAGCATTTTTTTAATTGTTAGGGGGCACAGTTTCGACTTTTTTTCCCCCCGGGAAATTTTTTTCCCCTGGTTATTTTCATCCCCCTCCCCCTCTCTCGGGGCCAAATTTTTTTGGACAATATTTAGTTTCCTTTTCATAAAAGCAAATGGGGTGGTTTTTTTTGAGGGGGCTTGAGAGGGCAAAAAGGTAAAGACTTTTTAATCAAAATGAGTTGTAAAAATAGACTAAAATTCCACAATTCGGGGTTTAATTTGAGGACTTCACATGAAAAAGGGCAAAGGTATTTGTGGAAAAAAATCCCATTTAAAATGGTACAGGAGGGGGGGCTTGAAAACATTTCCCAAAAATTTGTCTTTTTTATTTATTTATTTATATATTCTTTCATTTAATTTTTTTTTTTAAATTTTACCCCTTTTTTCACAAAGTGGGCCTTTGCAGGAAATTAAAATAAAAATTTCAGGGAACTTTTTTCATTTCATGGCTATCCCTTTTAAAAAAATTTTTGAAATTTTGATTTAAAAAAAAAAAAAGAAAAAAAGGGAAAAAGAAACGGGGACCCCATGCCTTTGACGAAGAGGTGCAATTGGAGTTTGGTGATCATTTTTTAAATGTAAAATTTTTCCCAATTTTTGGTTGGGGAAGGTGTAAATTAAAAACCAAAAACCTCAAAATTGCTTTTATTCATTTAAAGTTTTAAATTTAAAAAATTTAAAATATAATTTAATTTCATGTATTTTTTAAAATTTGGGAGACGGCATTTTTTCTCCCAAAAAAAAAATATTTTCCCTTTTTTAATTGTTGGAGGGGGCTGAATGTCGTGGGGGGGTTTTCCCCCCATCCCCAAATTTTTTTTTTTCTTAATATTCAGGCTAGCCCCAATTTATTTTTTGGGTTTTCACGGGTTTATCTGTTTGGGTTTGTATCATTTTTGGAATGATTTTTTGGGAACCCAGTTTGTTGAAAAAAACCCTTTCCCATTGCATCTTGCAATGCTTCCCCAATGTTCCCTATGAAATAGGTCTGATATAACTGATATTGGGAATAGATCACCATTTCTTTTATTATTTATCAAGTTTCACATGTAAAAAAGTTTCACTAAAACCCGCAGGTTTTCAACAAAATTTTCTTTTTTTGATTATATACATAGTTTTTTTTCTGGTAATAAAAAAAAGAACTTCTATATGCATTGATAAAAACCGTTTTAAAAAAAGGGAACTGTTGGTTTTTTCCCCAAACAGAATGAAATATTGTACTTTGTTTTTCATATCTTTAAAGTGATATCATATCTGTTTAAAAAAAATTATCAAAAAAAAAAGACAAGTAAACAAAAGGTTTTGTTAAAAAAAAATTACTAATTTTTAGTTTTTTTTTATTTTGGGGTTTTTTTTTTTTTTCTTTTTTAAAAAGTTTTCCCCCTTTAAATTGTTTTTTTAATTTCATACAAGAAAATAATGTTAGTGTTGATAAATCATGCCCATGCATTTGGTTTTATGAAAATAAATACGAAAAAAGGAGCAGAAATCATTTTTTTCTGCTTTGTATCAGATTATTTCTTATGAAAAAATCACATGGAATATTTTATACTGTAATATTTTAAAAAAATTTAAAAGTTTTTTAAACAATAAGAGTTTTTAAGTGTTTTTCAAGATCCTTGTACCAGGGAGTCATTTTTACAAAACTACAACTACTACTAATGACTACACCCCTACTACTACTAAATACTCTACAAGGGCTAACCCCAAATACTAAACCCCTAAAAAGGAAATACACCAAATACTAAATACTAAAAAAGGCCCCAAACCAACTACTACTACACAAGGACTAAAAACCAACTACAAAAATGCTACAAGGACTACACCCACTCTTTCACTATGACTATCCCAAATGCTTTCTACTACTATGGGTTTACCAAATGCTACTACTACTATGACTACCCAACCCGCTACTACTACTAGCTAACCCCAAATGCTACTACTACTATGCCCACCAACTGCCCACTATTTAAAGATAACACCAACTGCTAAATACTATAGACTACACCAACTTTCTACCCACTTCTATGACTACACCAAATGCTTTTCTACTACTATAAATACCCCCAACTGCTACTACCTATTACTACACCAAAGGGACTACTAAATATGACTACACCAAATGGCCGCTACTACTATGCTACACCAAAGGGTACTACTACCCTTTACTACACCAAAGGGTTTCTACTACTAAAGACTACACAAAAGCTACTCTAAATATGACTACAAACCCAAATTCCCACTACTACTATGACCCAAAACCTAATGTCCCCTACTAGACTACACCAAAGCTTTCTACTACTACTTTTGACTACACCAAAAAGCTACTACTATGACTCACCAAATGCTACACTACTATTTACCCCCCAAATGCTCTAGTACTATGAAAACCAAACCCAAAGCCCACTACTACTATGAAATTACAACCAAAAGCTACTACTACTATGACTAAAAACCAATTTCTAAAACTACTATGATTACACCAACTGCTACTATTTTCCATGGGTTACACCAAATGCCCACTATTCCCATAAAATACAACTACTAAAGACTACACTAACTACAACTACTATGAAAAAAATACTACAACCCACTATGACTACACTAACTACAACTTTTTTTCCCATGACTACACTAACCCACAACCCACTATGACTACACTACTTTCAACTACTATGACTAAACTAACTACAACTACTATGAAAATAACTAAATACAAATATATGACTACACTAATACAACTACTATGACTACACTAACTACAAATACTATGAATACCCCTAAAATACAACTACTTGACTACACTAAATACAACTACTATGACTACAAATAACTACAACTACTATGACTACACTAAATACAACTTTCTATGATAACACTAACCCCACAACTACTATGTTTTCACTAACTACAACTCCAGACTATACCAACTGCTGCTACTACCCTTTAAATATCCCCAAATGCTGCTACTACCCTGGGCCTAAACCCAAATGCTGGGTATTAAACCCTGACTATTTCCAACTGCTGCTTTTTACCATGACTAAAAACTGCTGCTAGTACCAGACTACACCAACTAAAAATTACTACAACAACTTATACTAATACTGCTGTTTGTAACCCTTTTAAAATACTACTCTTGTAAATTTTTCTTCTACTGCTATTTTTCTACTAAATTTTTTTCTATTATTTTTTTTTATTTCTTCTACTGTTACCCGCTATTTTTTTATTTGTCTACTACTATTTCTGTTAAATTTTTACTAAATACTAATATTAATTTTTGCTCTACTACTTTTTTTCTATTTCTGTTAATTCTACTACTACTAAATTACTGTTTTAAATCTACTACTACTAAATTTTTTTCTAAAAACTTCTGTCATTTTTTATACTACTAATTTTTTAAATATTACTATTCTACTACTACTGGGTAAATATTTTTTATTTTTACTACTACAATTTTTTATTTTCCATTGTTTTTTCCCATTTCTACTACTATTGTTTTTTTTTCTACTACTACTTTTACTTTATTTTTTATTAATACGACGCTATGAATTTCCCACTTCTACTACAGTTTACTACTACACTAAGGGTTTCTACTACTTTCTTTTTGCTTTCTGGTACTACTACCCATTTTCTGCTACTGCTTCTACTACTGTTATTATTACTGTTACTACTACCACCACCACAGACTACTACCACCACCACAGACTACTACCACCACCACAGACTACTACCACCACCACAACTACTACCACCACCACCACCGACAACCACCACCACCACCACCACCGACTACCACCACCACCACCACCGACTACCACCACCACCACCACCACCGACTACCACCACCACCACCTCCACAGACCACCGACTACCACCACCACCACAGACTACTACTTTGCTACTGCTACACTACTAATTTACTACTATGCTATTAAGACTATTGCCACTACTATCACTACTAATGATGAAAAAAAAATTACTGCTATAATGATAGTCATAATAAAAGATCAAAGGAAGTCCGGTAGGCATAGTGATTCACATCAGCATACCAGGAGCCATCTATGTGTAAAAATGAAATAAGGAAATAAACATAGAATTACGCAGCTTTTGTGTAGTAAATATGTACTTAAGTACAGTTTACGATTGGCTCATAGTTCCAATGTAGCCGTATATTTTTGGAATGCAGTATGTAATATATAATTATATGTATGTTATATATTATATGTATAATTATTATATATATAATGTATTGTATATATATTATGATATATATATATGTATTGTATATATTTATATATATTTGATAATATATTATGTATAATATAATGTATGTATTATATTTTATATATATATATATATATATATATGTGTGTGTGTGTGTGTTGTGTGTGTGTGTGTGTGTGTGTGTGTGTGTGTGTGGTGTGTGTATATTGTATATGTGTATATATTAGTTATATATATATATATAATGTATATATACATATGTTGTGTAATATATTGTATATATATATTTCTATATATATACATATGTATTGTTATATTCTATATCTATATATGTTTGTTGATAATATATATATATATATATATATATTATATATATATATATAGTAAATAGAATGTATTGTATGTGTATAGATATATATATGTTATCTATGTATATATATAATTATCTATTATATAATATAAATATATTGTATATGTATGTGTATATTATAGATATATGTATATATATTATATGTATAATATATATATATAAATATCTATGTATATATATGTGTATAGATATATATATTATACATTGTATGTGGTAATATATATTTAAAAATAAATAAAAAAATATATGACATATGCTGTTGTATATATATTATATATATACAAATGTATGTGTATATATAGATAGATAGATAGATAGATATATATGTGTATATTATACAATTATATATGTATTGTATATTATATAATATGTATGTATATTAGCATATATATATATATATACGATCTCTCTACTCATATATCATTATACTACTATATTATAATATACATATATATATGTAATTACATCATGAATGGTAATTACATACATATAGATAATATCATACACTACATATAGATATAATATATTATATTATATATATATATATATAGTATATGTATTCTGTATGTATGTATGTATGTATTTATATGTATATGTTAGTTATATGTATTATGTATAATTATAATGTATGTAATGTATATTATAATGTAATTTATGTGATATAATATATTATGTATATTATATATATGGTAATTATTATATATTATGTATATTATATATATATATTTATATTATACACACACACACCACATATATAATATATACACAAAAACAACACATATATAATATATACACACACATATATATAATACACACACATTATAATATATATATTATAATATATCTATATAAATATATATATATTATATATATAATATTTATATATATCATTTTATATAATAATATTTATATATATATAATATTTATATATATATATAATATTTCTTAGATATATAATATTTATATATATATAATATTTATATATATATCCATATTTATATATCTATATAATATAGTATATATTTTTACATACAACAGCACACACATATATATATATATATATATATATATATATATATATATATACTATCTATAGAATATATATTGTAATGTTTTGTTATATTATATGTATGTTTTTGTATATTATAATGTATGTTTGTATATTATTATCTGCATTATATTATATAGATTGTATTTATATTATATATATATGTATGTATAATTATATATATGTATATGTAATTATATATATATGTCTTATATTATATGTATGGTATGTATATTATATATATATGTATGTATATTATATATATAAATATTGTATGTTATTATATATAATATGTATTAGATTATATATAGATGTATGTATATTATATATATATATATTTGTTGTTATATTATATATGTATGTATGGATATATATATGTATGTATATATATATGTATGTATACTTATATATGTATATATATAATGTATTATATGATGTATGTATATATAGATGTATGTATATATGTATATATATATATTACGTATAATATATATATGTATGTATATTATAATGTATGTATGTATAATAGTATATGGTATGTAATGTATGGTATATATATGTAAGTATGTAGAGTATATGTATGTATGTATAATGTATGTATGTTGTATTAATACTTATATTATGTTATGTATATATATATATGTATATTATTATATAATATATGTATATAATATATATTTATTTATATGTATATTATATATATCTTATATATTTGTATATATACTGTATATCTTTGTATAATTATGGTATATCCTTTGTATCTATATGTATATATTTTTAGGTATATGTCTTCTTGTATATATATGGCTATCTTTGTATCTTCTGTATCATTCTTTGTATATATATGTTATATTTGTATATATATGTATCATATTTAGTATATATATGTATATATTTTGTATATATATGATTTATTTGTATAATATATGCATATATGTGTATATATTGTCATATATTTGTTTATATGTCATATATTTGTATATAGATGAGTATATATTTGTATCTATAGGTATATATTGTATCTATATGTATATATTTGTATAATATATTGTATATAATTTGTAATGTATATATTGTATATTATGTATATATTTGTATACATATTTATATATTTGTATACATATAGTATATATCTGTATACATATGTAGGTATTTGTATATATATGCATATATTTTCGTATATAATATGTATATTTTGTATATATATATATTTGTGATATATAATGTATATACAATATACATTATATCTATTTGTCTATTATATATGTTATATTACAATATATGTACTGCTATGTGTCTATATATTGTATGCACTATATGTAGTAGACATATGTATATATTTAGTATGTATGATATGTATATAGATAGGAATATAGATATGATTAGTAAGTTTTCCACCCTACTTTGCAGAAAGAAACCAAATATTTGAGGACGCGATGTGCCTTTATACGTATTTAGTTTGGCACAAAATTCAGGCAATGAGTGGCAATATGTCAATAGTTTAATGCGAATAACACGAATTTCCTTATAATAATTATAACTATAGATAAGGATCAGGTGCCACATAATTTGGTCAATAAGGGTCACGTGGAGTGACCTGGTTCGGCAATAGTGCAGTGGGATTGACCGTTTAGGTATTCTTGTTTGACGTTGGGTTGACCTGACCTAACGCGATTAATTTTATTGGTGAGTAAGTAATACAAAGTGGAGTCACCACCTATCTTCCTCACTCGCTGAGATAGGAACCAGAATTATCATGTCCACCAGTGATTACCCAAACGCGTCGATCCTTAAAGCTTCACCTGCCTACGTTCATTCCAGTATGAGGGAGGAGGATGAGAACGCCCCTGTGGCCTTACTTTTACCTCCTTCTGACACACCTGGTGGGAGAACCTGCCAAAGTCGGTGTCTCAGTCTCCGAATCTACGACAAAGACATTGATCGTGAGTGGAAGGGGCCTTAAGATACCTGGGTCGTCTTATTGATAATACCAATGGAATGTATGATGAAGACAAGTAGCCTGTTACTTCGAGCTGCCGTCTTATTATTTGAATAAACGTGACTTTCTAGCTGGGGTGGGGAATAACCTCTTAAGGGGCCGAGATAACATGCCCTTCAAGGTATATCGTATATACATATACATATATTATATATCACATACATATATCATATACAGATATTCATATATATATACATATATCATATACACATATTCATATATATATACATATATCATATACATATATATACACATATACATAATACATATACATGCATATATATGTATACATATATATACATATACATATATCAAATACACATATACATACATGCATATATATATACATATATTATTTATATACTTATACATATATTATATATACCTATAAATATATTATATACATACATATATGTGTATATATGTATATAGGTGTATATGTATATATATGTATATAGGTTCATATGAATCTCTATGTATAAGTGTTTATTCTGTATATGTATATATATGTATATATGATATGTATAAATTTAATATGTAAAAAAAATTAATAATGTACTATGTATATAAAATGTATATATGTATATGTATATAATGTATATACCGGTGTATGCATAATATGTATATGTTATATATGTGTATGCATATATTGTATTATGTGTATAATGACTCATATATAATGTTGTATCTGCAATAATATTTATTGGATGTATATTATATTATAGTATGTTATATGAATATATATACTATTGTATATGTAATAATATGATAATGTTTTATATGCTCTATATATGTTATAGGATGTGTTATGTATATATGTATTATGTGTAGTATGTATATATGTGTATAATGGCCTCTATATATTTACATATGGCTATATGTGTATATGCCTATATAGTGTTTCTTGTGTAATATGTCTATATGTTGTATCTGTATATATATGTATATACTGTGTATATGTATATACTTGGTCTAATGTGTATCATAGGTATATATGTGTATATGTCTATCTATGTATATATGTGTATATGCATATATCTGTTATGATGTTCTATGTATATATATGTATAATTATGTGTATATGTATATATATGTATATATGTGTATATTAATATATAGTGTATATATGTGTATATGTATATATATTTATATATGTGTATATGTATATTATATGATATCTGTTAGTATGTATATATGCATATAATGTGGTGTATGTATATATAATATGTACATATATGTTATGTATATATATTCGATATAGTATATGTATATATATGTATATTCCGTGTGTATGTATATATATATTTTCGGCTATGTGTAATATGTATATATATTTTATATATGTGTGTTTTATATATATATGTATCTTATGTGTACATATCTGTATCTATGTTATAATACTGTATACATATATATATGTATATATGTATATATATGTATATATGTATATGTGTATATGGATATATATGTATATGTGTATATGTATATAGGTGTATATGTATATATATGTACATGTGTATATATATGTATATATGTGTATATGTATATGTATATGTGTATATATATGTATATATGTGTATATGTATATATATATGTGTATATATATATATGTATATATTAAGCATCGTAGGTAAGAAGGATAAATAATTTAAACCAAGACCAGTGAAAGTAGGTTTTCTATACACAGAGGTTTTAAGTTATTATGATCATGATCAAGCCTAATACCAGACAAGACAGGAAGTTGTTGACTTCGACTGCAGAGTAAATGCGTGTTGTCATGTTTTAAAGTTTACATAGTCTAAAAACATGTTTACTGTGAAACATCACTGAACATGCAGATATGTCATCAACAGATATTTTATACAATAGCAGTCCCGCTATCCATTTACTCTCGTGATAAACATAAAAAGCATTTGCGAGAATGGCCTAGCGGCTTCTCATTGCTACGCATCAGTTTGAGGGTATAATTAGTTTGTTAAACATAAAAACTGAAACTTCCCTAAACTTCCACATTTCGTAATATTTTTTGGGGGTGAATTATACACCATTGTCGTATTCTTAAATGAACTGTTTTACAAATAGCAATTGTTTCTTCCAAGGTATGTTAGTACATAATGACTGTAGTCAACTGGCCATGATAACATGGTTTTCAAAGCTCAATCGTAGACATTGCTCAGCAAATTCAGTAAGTTTTGACAGTGTATTCAATTGCTATGAATTGGTTCAGGATTGGCACTAAGAATTTGACTAGGTGTAGTTAAATGTTAATAAAACTAGATACGGCGTCCTGAGCAGCCAGGCAGCTGTTGCCTCACCTGTCACTTTGTCTAATGATATACAAATTGTTTATCAGTATAAAACCCCGCCAACTCGCACTGGGCCAGCGCGGTGGGGTAGGCCCAAACTCCCAAATGACCGAGTAGAATGAGACAGTTAGGAAGGCTACGTCCAATCAGTGCTTAAATATTACAAAAAAAAAAAAGAAAAAAAAATCTATGTAATATATGGATATATTGTATGTTATACTTGTATATACGTATATATATGTATATATCATGTATATTTATGTATATATATATGTATATATATGTTATATATATGGGCTCATATATATGTATCCATATGTATATATGTATATCATATGTATATTATTTATATATGTAGATTATATGATATATATGTATATATTATGTATATATATGTATATATCTGTCTATATATGTATCGCTATTACATATATGTATATATTATGTATCTATCGTATAAATTGTATATATATATGTATAACATATGTATATCTCGTGTTAGATATCTGTATAATTTATATCATACACACAAATGAACATATACAGATGTATCATGTACATATGGCACTACCGACATACTACATGTCTATACTATATGTATCCACTGATGTATGTAGGTATATATGTATTATGTATATTGTATATTTGTATATATGTATATATTATGTATATATCCGCTAGTACGTATCTTATGTATGTATGTATATATGTTATATGTATATGTCTGTATACATATGTATATATATGTCTATGTATGTTATATATCTGTCATATATAGGTATCTATCTGTATATAATGTATCTCTCTGTCTCTCTATGTATATATCGGTATATACTCTGTATATTATATTATCTATCTGTAATCTATTGGTATACTATATGTCTACCATGTATCATATATCTGTCCTATATGTATATGCTATGTCTCTCTCTCTTCCTACATATATTGTCTCTCTCCTGTATCTCTCTGTCTCTCTCTGTCTCTTCTTTCATACTCTCTGTTATATCTATGTATCTATCTGCTTATAATGCTATATATGTTCTATGTCTGCTATGTCATGTATCTATGTATAATATATGTATCTATATGTCATATATATGTATCTTGTATGTATATATATGTAATATATATATGGTATATGTATAGTATATAATATATGGGCTCTATATGTAATATTATTATATGCATATCTCTAATGCAATTAATATATATATGTATATATATGCATATATATATGTATGTATATGTATATGTGTATATTTATATGCTATATATAATATATGTATATGTATGTATATATATTGTAAGGCCGCGGTGGCCGCATGGTTAGAGCGTCGGACTCGACTGTCACGACGGCAATCTGAATTCGAGGTTCGATCACCGACCACTGCGTTGTTCCATTGGGCAATGAACTTCACCTTGATTGCCTCCCTAGCCACATGGGTGGCCAAGCCAGCCTACGTCACGTGCGGGTCCTAAGCCCGGATAAAATATAGGAAGATTACTAAAAGGTACCACCGCACTCTCGCGTGGAAAGAACTGGGGACCCTACGAGCTGGACAGGTACTCACTCCAAGAGCATCACAACATGAAAAGAAACTACAATTAAGATCATGCTGTGACTCACGAGGCTCAGACTGACTACCGTTAAAAGAAGAATGTATATATATATAAATATGTATATATATGTATATATATGTATATATATGTATATGCATGTATATGTATGTATATATATATGCATATATATGCCTATATATATTGATATATATATTCATATATATATGTATATATATGTCCTATATATGTTATATCTCACCTCTATGTCATATATGAATATATATGTATCTATATGGTATACATCTGCATATATATGTGTCTATATGTATATATTATACATGCACACTAATTAAACATATTACGGACAATACAGACATATACATAATATGTATATGTGTATGCGTATATATGTATATATGTTATATATGTATATATGTATATATGTAGGGTGGTATATTATGTATATATTATATATGTATATATGTATATATTATATATGTATATATGTATATAATGTATATATGTATATATGTATATATGTATAGATCTGTATTCTGTATATAAGTACTATATGTATATATGTGATTATGTATAAATCTGTATATATGTATATCTGTATATATCTATGTATATCTATTTATGTATATCTCTATATTGTAGATGTGTATCTATTTGTATAGTATATTTATATTTTGTATTTATATGTATAGAATTTGTATAATAGTGTATATTTTGTATATATATGTTATATTTGTATAATTATGTATTTATTTGTATATATAGTATAATATTTGTATATATATGTATATATTTGTATATATATGTATATATGTGTGTATATATATGTATATATATGTATATATATGTAATCTGTATATCTGTATATATTGTATAATCTGTATATCTGTATATCTGTATATCTTATATTGTATATCTGTATATGCTGTATATATGTATATATGTATATATGTAATAATATTTTTATATACTTTTCATATATTATTTGTATATATATGTATATATTTGTATATATTTGCATAATAATGTATAATATTTGTACTATATTTTGGTATCTATATGTATAATCTTTGTATATATCTGTATTATTTTTGTATATATATGTATTATTTGTATATATTTGTATATATATGTATATATTTGTATATATATGTATGTATTTGTATATATTTGTATTTATATGTATATATTTGTATATATATGTATATATTTGTATATATATGTATATATTTGTATAATATTTGTATATAATGCATATATTGCGTATGTCCTTTGTATAAATTAATGTGTTTGGCATATATGCGTATGTCATTTTTGTATATAAATGAATGTGTTTGGCATATATGCATATGTCTTTGTATATAAATGTATGTATGTGTTTGCATTTGGCGTAGTCTTTGTATATAAATGTATATGTTTTGCATATATGCGTATGTCTTTGTATATAAATGATGTGTTTGCATATATGCGTATGTCTTTGTATATAAATGTATGTGTTTGCATATATGCGTATGTCTTTGTATAAATGTATGTGTTTGCATATATGCGTATGTCTTGTATATAAATGTATGTGTTTTGCATATATGCGTATGTCTTTGTATATAATGAATGTGTTTGCATATATGCGTATGTCTTTGTATATAAATGAATGTGTTTGCATATATGCGTATGTCTTTGTATATAAATGCATGTGTTGGCATATACGCATGTGTCTTTGTATATAAATGTATGTGTTTGCATATATGCGTATGTCTTTGTATATAAATGTATGTGTTTGCATATATACATGTCTTTGTATATGAATGAATGTGTTTGCATATATGCGTATGTCTTTGTATATAAATGAATGTGTTTGCATATATGCGTATGTCTTTGTATATAAATGAATGTGTTTGCATATATGCGTATGTCTTTGTATATAAATGAATGTGTTTGCATATATGCGTATGTCTTTGTATATAATGATGTGTTTGCATATATGCGTATGTCTTTGTATATAAATGAATGTGTTTGCATATATGCGTATGTCTTTGTATATAAATGAATGTGTTTGCATATCTTTGTATATAAATGAATGTGTTTGCATATATGCGCGTATGTATATAAATGAATGTGTTTGCATATATGCGTATGTCTTTGTATATAAATGAATGTGTTTGCATATATGCGTATGTCTTTGTATATAAATGCATGTGTTGGCATGTACGCGTGTGTCTTTGTATATAAATGCATGTGTTGGCATGTACGCGTGTGTCTTTGTATATAAATGCATGTGTTGGCATATACGCGTGTGTCTTTGTATATAAATGCATGTGTTGGCATATACGCGTGTGTCTTTGTATATAAATGCATGTGTTGGCATATACGCGCGTGTCTTTGTATATAAATGCATGTGTTGGCATATACGCGCGTGTCTTTGTATATAAATGCATGTGTTGGCATATACGCGCATGTCTTTGTATATAAATGCATGTGTTGGCATATACGCGCATGTCTTTGTATATAAATGCATGTGTTGGCATATACGCGCATGTCTTTGTATATAAATGCATGTGTTGGCATTACGCGCATGTATTTGTATATAAACGTATGTGTTGGCATATATGTGTATGTATTTGTATGTATTGTATATAAACGTATGTGTTTGCATATATATGTATGTATTTGTATAAAACTGTATGTTTTTTCAAATATGTATTTTTTGTATAAAAACTGATGTGTTTGCATATATATTTGAATTTGTAAAACTGTTGTTTTTTGCATATATGTTTATTTGTATTAATGTATGTTTTGCATATATATGTATGTTTTGTAAAAATGTATGTGTTTGCATAATATATATGTTTTGTTATAACTTATGTTTTTGCATATATATGTATTTTTTTGTATATACTGATTTGGTTTTGCATATTTTGTTGTATTTTTTATATATTATGGTTTGCATTATTTATATATTTGTATATATATGCATATATTTGTATACTATTAATATTTGTATTATATCATAATTTGTATACATAGTATTATTTGTATATAATGCATTATTTGTATACATATGTTATATTTGTTTTATATGCTTATTTGTATACATATTAATTTTTGATATATTGCATATATTTGTATACATATTTAAAATTTTTATATATTATATTTTTATAATATGTATATATTTGTTTATATGTATTTTTTTGTATATATATGTATAACAATTGTAATCTAGTGTCATATTAGGGGTTCACATATTATATATATTAGTATATATTTATATTATGTATATGTAATAAAGTTAGATTGATAAAATGTTAAAACCCTCTTTGCAAAAAGAACACCAAATATTTAGGAAAGCGGATGTGACTTTAACGTATTTCGTTTTTCAATTCGCATGAGTGGCAAAATGTCAAAAGTTGTAATGCAATAACCGAAATTTTTTTATAAAAATTTAACTATAAGGAAAGGTGCCACATAATTTTCAATAAAGGGGCACGTGATTGACCTGGGTTTGGCAATAGTTACAGGATGAGGATTGACCTGTTTAGGTATTACTTGTGTGACGTGGGTTGACCTGACCTAACGCGGATTAATTTTATTGGCTGAGTAAGTATAAAAAGTGGAGCACCACCTATCTTGCTCACTCGCTGAGATAGACCAGAATCATCATGTCCCACCAGTTGATTACCAAACGCTGTCGATCCTTAAAGCATTCACCTGCCGTACGTTCATTCCAGTATGAGGGAGGAAGGATGTGCCTTACTTTTACCTCTTCGAGACCACACCTGGTGGGAGAACCTGCCAGAAGTCGGTGTCTCAGTCTCCGAAATCTACGACAAAGACATTGATCGTGAGTGGAAGGGGCCTTAAGATACCTGGGTCGTCCTTACTGATTAATACCAATGGATGTATGATGAAGACAAGATAGCCTTTTACTGCGATGCTGCCGTCATTATTTTGAAATAAAAGTGTCTTTTCATATCTAGGGTTTTTCCTCACCCTCTTTAAGGGGCCAGATAACATGCCCCTTAAAGGTATATCGTATATACATATACATATATTATATATCACATACATATATCATATACAGATATTCATATATATATACATATACCATACATATATATACATACATGCATATATAAATATATATATATGTATATGTATATATATATCACATACACATATACATACATGCATAATATACATATATATATAATATACATATATCAGATACACATATACATACATGCATATATATGTATACATATGTATACTATACATATATCAGATACCATATACATACATGCTTTATATATATGTATATGTATACATATATATATATGCATGTATGTATATGTGTATCTGATATATGTAATGTATACATATGTATACATATATATGCATGTATGTATTTGTGTATATGATATATATATATATATATATATATATATTTATTATATATATTTTAATATATATATTTATATATATATATATATCTGTCTCTATGTATATATGCATGTATGTATAATATGTATGGTATATGTATATATATATGAATATGTGTATATGATATATGTATGGATATATAATTATGTATATGTTATCCGATATACCTTTAAGGGCACTTATCTGGCCCCTTAAAGAGGTTGAGGAAAAACCCTAGATATGAAAAGACACTTTATTCAAATATAATGACGGCAGCATCGCAGTAAAAGGCTATCTTGTCTTCATCATACATCCCTTGGTATTAATCAGTAAGGACGACCCCGGTATCTTAAGGCCCTTCCACTCACGATCAAAGTCTTTGTCGTAGATTTCGGAGACTGAGACACCGGGCTTCTGGCAGGTTCTCCACCAGGTGTGGGCTCGAAGAGGTAAAGTAAGCACATCCTTCCTCCCTCATACTGGAATGAACGTACGGCAGGTGAATGCTTTTAAAGGGTCGCAGCGGTTGGTAATCACTGGGGGACATGTGATTCTGGTCTATCTCAGGCGAGTGAGCAGATAGGTGGTGCTCCACTTTTTATACTTACTCAGCCAAAAAATTAATCCGGTTAGGGCAGGTCAACCCACGTCACACAAGTAATACCTAAACAGGGCAATCCTCATCCTGTAAATATTGCCGAACCAGGTCAATCCACGTGACCCTTATTGACCAATTATGTGGCACCTTTTTCCTTATAGTTTTTAATTATTATAAGAAAATTCGTTGTTATTCGCATTACAACTATTGACATTATTGCCACTCATTGCTGAATTGCAAAACTGAAATACGTATAAAGTCACATCCGCGTTCCTCAATATTTGGTGTTCTTTCTGCAAAGTAGGGTTTGAACATTTTATCAATATCTATATCTATCTATATACATATACATACATATAAATATAAAACATATATATATTACATATAGTGCATACATATATATAGACACATAGATGTACATATATTGTATATACATATATATACAAATATATGCATATATATACAAATATATACATATGTATACAAATATATGCATATATATACAAATATATACATATGTATACAAATATATGCATATGTATACAAATATATACATATGTATTCAAATATATGCATATATATACAAATATATACATATGTATACAAATATATGCATATTTATACAAATACATACATATATATGCAAACACATACAGTTTTATACAAATACATACATATATATGCAAACACATACAGTTATATACAAATACATACACATATATGCCAACACATGCATTTATATACAAAGACATGCGCGTATATGCCAACACATGCATTTATATACAAAGACATGCGCGTATATGCCAACACATGCATTTATATACAAAGACATGCGCGTATATGCCAACACATGCATTTATATACAAAGACACGCGCGTATATGCCAACACATGCATTTATATACATAGACACACGCGTATATGCCAACACATGCATTTATATACAAAGACACACGCGTACATGCCAACACATGCATTTATATACAAAGACACACGCGTACATGCCAACACATGCATTTATATACAAAGACACACGCGTACATGCCAACACATGCATTTATATACAAAGACACACGCGTATATGCAACACATGCATTTATATAAAAAGACATCCCAATATAAAAACATTCTTTTAAAAAAACCAAATCCAAAATTCAAAAATTCTTTTAAATTACGACTACGCATAATAAAACCCCAATTCTTATAAAAAGACTCGCATATAAAACATTATTTATAAAAAAACAATTTTTAAAACACATTCTTATAACAAAGACTCCGCTAATGAAAAACACTTTCATTTATATAAAAGACTACGCATATATCAACACATTCTTTATATAAAAAAATACCTTATAAACCATTCATTTTATACAAGAATACGAAATTAATGCAAACACTTTTATACGCCCATATGCCCACTTCATTTATAACAAAGCATACGCTATATGCAACACATTCATTTATACAAAGTCCCAAATAGAAAACACATTCATTTATACAAACAAATATAACCCCCTTTTAAATTTTAAAAGACTACCATATTGAAAACACATTCATTTTAACAAAGACTTTATATATCCAAAAATACAAAAATCCCAAAATTCAAAATTCAAATACAAAAATCCCAAAATTTAAAAATCTTTTTTATCCAAAAACCATATCAACACTTCATTTTAAAAAAAAAATATAAACATTCTTTTATATACAAAATCGCTATATGCAAACACATCTTTAAAAAAAGACTACGCATTTTAAAAAAATTTTTATAAAAAAACCAATATAACCAAATTTTTTATAAAAAAATCAATATAAAACAATTTTATTAAAAACTACCCCCACCACATTTATATACAAAGACAACGCTATAAAAAAATTTTTATACAAACAACGCTATATCCAACCTCATTTATATACAAAGACAAGCTTATCCCAAAAAATTTTTATATAAAGACAACGCTTATCAATGCTTTTAAAAGACAACCTATATCCCCAACACAGTTTTATAAAACCAAACACACCTATATCCAAAATGATTTTTTAAAAAACCCCTTTAAAAACAAATTAAAAGACAACGCATTCAACACATTTTTTTAATACAAAACAAAATTTAAAAACCCTTATTTTAAATTAAAACTTTCTTTATATCAAAACATCCTATATAAAAAACCCTTAAAAAAACAAAAATAAATGAAAACCATTCTTTATATCAAAGACATACGAAATTATGCAAACACATTTTTTTATACAAAGACTAGCATATATGAAAACACTTTCTTTATATAAAAGACATACGCTATAGAAAACACTTTCTTTTATAAAAAATTTAAAAACCCCTTTTATTAAAATTCAAACACTTTCTTTATTCAAACATGCTTACAAACCATCTTATATCAAAACATCCAATATCAAACCCTTTTAAAAAAAACCCAAAATTGCAAACACTTTCATTTTTAAAAAAAAACGCTATATGCAAACTTTCTTTTATATCAAAGACAACGCTATATGCAAAAACTTTTTTTATAAAAAAGCAACGCTATACAAAACCTTTATATAAAAAGCATCGCTAATAAAACCCTTTTTTTAAAAAAATTTATATGAAAACTTCATTTATATACAAAAACCCTTTGAAACACATCTTTATATACAAAGACAACCATATTGCAAACATCATTTATAACAAAGACAAACCATATATCAAACAACTTTTTTAAACAAAAAAAATTATAAAACATTAAATCAAACTATTATAAAACACATTCATTTATAAAAAAAAATATCCAACCATTTTATATACAAAGACTACGCATTATGAACACTTTTTTTATATCAAGACATACGCATATATAAAAACCATTCTTTTATATAAAACTACCATAATGCAAACCATTCTTTATATAAAAGACATACGAATATAAACAAACTTTTATATAAAAAATCCATATATCAAACACTTTTTTCAAACATCCTATATCAAACTTTTCTTTATAAAAAAACCGAAAGCAAACACATTTTTTTCCCCCAAAAATCAAAAATCAAAAAAAAAAAATAGCAAAAAAAAATTTTAAAAAAAACATAAAAAAAAAAACCATATTTAAAAAAACAATTTAATGAAAACCATCATTTTAAAAAAAAGCATATATGCAAACCATCTTTATATAAAAAGCATACCATATATCAAAAAAACAAAAAAAAAACAAAAAAACCTTTCATTTTATAAAAAGACATACGCATTTTGCAAACATTCATTTATTTACAAAGACATACGTATTTTCAAACCATTCTTTATTTACAAGACATCGATATATGAAAACCTTCTTTTTAAAAAAAACCCAATATAAAACCCTTCTTTTATATAAAAAATACGTAATGCAAAACATACATTTATATACAAAGACATACGCATATATCAAACACATACATTTATATACAAAGACATACCATATATGCAACACATACATTTATATACAAAGACATATGCATATATGCAAACACATTCTTTTATATAAAAAGACATACGCATATATGCAAACCATTCATTTAAAACAAAGACATACCATAATGCTATATATACAAAATATCAAATTTTA
>NW_023663659.1:138149-146483 GCF_015228065.2 Penaeus monodon | reverse complement strand
TTTTGATTTTATGTATATTGTATATATATAGTATATATTTATATAAAATTTTTTATATATATTTATATATTTGTATATATATTATAATATTTGTATATATTTGTATATATGTTATATATATGTATATATTTGTATATATGTATATATTTGTATATATATGTATATATTTGTATATATATGTATATATTTGTATATATTTGCATATATTTGTATATATATGTATATATTTGTATATATTTGTATTTATATGCATATATGCGTATGTCTTTGTATATAAATGAATGTGTTTGCATATATGCGTATGTCTTTGTATATAAATGAATGTGTTTGCATATATGCATATGTCTTTGTATATAAATGTATGTGTTTGCATATATGCGTATGTCTTTGTAAATAAATGTATATGTTTGCATATATGCGTATGTCTTTGTATATAAATGAATGTGTTTGCATATATGCGTATGTCTTTGTATATAAATGTATGTGTTTGCATATATGCGTATGTCTTTGTATATAAATGAATGTGTTTGCATATATGCGTATGTCTTTGTATATAAATGAATGTGTTTGCATATATGCGTATGTCTTTGTATATAAATGTATGTGTTTGCATATATGCGTATGTCTTTGTATATAAATGAATGTGTTTGCATATATGCGTATGTCTTTGTATATAAATGAATGTGTTTGCATATATGCGTATGTCTTTGTATATAAATGTATGTGTTTGCATATCTTTGTATATAAATGAATGTGTTTGCATATCTTTGTATATAAATGAATGTGTTTGCATATATGCGTATGTCTTTGTATATAAATGAATGTGTTTGCATATATGCGTATGTCTTTGTATATAAATGAATGTGTTTGCATATACGCGTGTGTCTTTGTATATAAATGCATGTGTTGGCATATACGCGTGTGTCTTTGTATATAAATGCATGTGTTGGCATATATGCGTATGTCTTTGTATATAAATGTATGTGTTTGCATATATGCATATGTCTTTGTATATAAATGAATGTGTTTGCATATATGCGTATGTCTTTGTATATAAATGTATGTGTTTGCATATATGCGTATGTCTTTGTATATGAATGAATGTGTTTGCATATATGCGTATGTCTTTGTATATAAATGAATGTGTTTGCATATATGCGTATGTCTTTGTATATAAATGAATGTGTTTGCATATATGCGTATGTCTTTGTATATAAATGAATGTTTTTGCATATATGCGTATATAAATGAATGTGTTTGCATATATGCGTATGTCTTTGTATATAAATGAATGTGTTTGCATATATGCGTATGTCTTTGTATATAAATGAATGTGTTTGCATATATGCGTATGTCTTTGTATATAAATGAATGTGTTTGCATATACGCGTGTGTCTTTGTATATAAATGCATGTGTTGGCATGTACGCGTGTGTCTTTGTATATAAATGCATGTGTTGGCATATACGCGTGTGTCTTGTATATAAATGCATGTGTTGGGCATATACGCGCCGTGTCTTTGTATATAAATGCATGTGTTGGCATATACGCGCGTGTCTTTGTATATAAATGCATGTGTTGGCATATACGCGCGTGTCTTTGTATATAAATGCATGTGTTGGCATATACGCGCATGTCTTTGTATATAAATGCATGTGTTGGCATATACGCGCATGTCTTTGTATATAAATGCATGTGTTGGCATATACGCGCATGTATTTGTATAAACTGTATGTGTTTGCATATATATGTTATGTATTTGTATATAACTGTATGTGTTTGCATATATATGTATGTATTTGTATATATATGCATATATTTGTATACATATGTATATATTTGTATATATATGCATATATTTGAATACATATGTATATATTTGTATACATATGCATATATTTGTATACATATGTATATATTTTATATATATTTGTATATATATGTATATACAATATATGTACATCTATGTGTCTATATATATGTATGCACTATATGTATATATACATATGTATATATTTATATGTATGTATATGTATATAGATAGATATAGATATTGATAAAGTGTTCAAACCCTACTTTGCAGAAAGAACACCAAATATTGAGGAACGCGGATGTGACTTTATACGTATTTCAGTTTTGCAATTCAGCAATGAGTGGCAATAATGTCAATAGTTGTAATGCGAATAACAACGAATTTTCTTATAATAATTATAACTATAAGGATAAGGTGCCACATAATTGGTCAATAAGGGTCACGTGGATTGACCTGGTTCGGCAATAGTTACAGGATGAGGATTGACCTGTTTAGGTATTACTTGTGTGACGTGGGTTGACCTGACCTAACGCGGATTAATTTTATTGGCTGAGTAAGTATAAAAAGTGGAGCACCACCTATCTTGCTCACTCGCTGAGATAGACCAGAATCATCATGTCCCACCAGTTGATTACCAAACGCTGTCGATCCTTAAAGCATTCACCTGCCGTACGTTCATTCCAGTATGAGGGAGGAAGGATGTGCCTTACTTTTACCTCTTCGAGACCACACCTGGTGGGAGAACCTGCCAGAAGTCGGTGTCTCAGTCTCCGAAATCTACGACAAAGACATTGATCGTGAGTGGAAGGGGCCTTAAGATACCTGGGTCGTCCTTACTGATTAATACCAATGGATGTATGATGAAGACAAGATAGCCTTTTACTGCGATGCTGCCGTCATTATATTTGAATAAAAGTGTCTTTTCATATCTAGGGTTTTTCCTCAACCTCTTTAAGGGGCCAGATAAGATGCCCCTTAAAGGTATATCGTATATACATATACATATATTATATATCACATACATATATCATATACACATATTCACATATATATATACATATACCATACATATATATACATACATGCATATATACATATATATATATATATATATATATATAAATATATATATATATATATATAAATAAATATATATATATATATATATAAATATATATATATATATAAATATATATATATATATATACATACCTATACATATATTATATATACCTATACAAATATTATATACATACATATATGTGTATATATGTATATATGTGTGCATATATATGTATATATGTATATATGTGTATATGTATAAATATGTATATGTATATATGTGTATATGAATATATATATGTATATGTATATATATGTGTATATGTGTATATGAATATATATATATGTATATGTATAAATATGTATGTTTTATATGTATATATATGTATATATGTGTATATGTATATATGTATATATGTGTATATGTATATATGTGTATATGTATATATGTATATATGTATATATGTGTATATGTATATATATGTATATATGTATATATATGTATATATGTGTATATGTATATATGTGTATATGTATATATATATGTATATATGTGTATATGTATATATATGTATATATGTGTATATGTATATATGTGTATATGTATATATATGAATATTATTATGTAATGTTAATATGTATATTGTTATAGTATATATATGTATATATGTGTATATGTATATATATGTATATATGTGTATATGTATATATATGTATATGTGTATATGTATATATATGTATATGTGTATATGTATATATATGTATATATGGTATATGTATATATGCATATATTGGCATGTTATTATATGTACTATATATATGTATATATTGTAGGGTATATATGTATATGTGTATATGGATATATATGTATATGTATATGTATATAGGTGTATATGTATATATATATGTGTATATGTATGTTATATGTGTATATATGTATATATGTGTATATGTATATATATATGTATATATGTATATATGTGTATATGTCTATATATGTATATGTGTGTATAAATGTATATGTGTGTATATGTATATATATGTATATATGTATATATGTATATATGGTATATATGTGTATATGTATATATATATGTATGTATATGTGTATATGTATGTATATGTATATATATGTATATGTGTATGTGAATATGTGTTATATGTGTATATATGTATATGTATATATATTATATATATGTATTATATATGTATATATGTGTATTATATGTGTATATATGTGTAAATATGTGTATATATGTGTATATATGTGTATATATGTGTATATGTGTGTATATATGTGTGTATATGTATGTATGTGTGTGTATTTGTGTGTATTTGTGTGTATATGTGTGTATATGTGTGTATATATGTGCATATGTGTGTATATGTGTATAGTATGTGTATGTATGTTATGTATGTGTATTATGTATGTGTATGTGTATGAATGTGTATGTTTGTGTATGTATGTGTGTATATGTGTGTATATGTGTATATATGTGTATATATGTGTATATGTGTAGTATGTGTGTATATGTGTGTATATGTGTGTATATTGTATATATGTGTATATTATGTTATTGGTATTATATAGTATATTGTGTATATGTGTGTATAGTGTGTATATGTGTGTATATGTGTTATGTGTGTTATGTATGTGTATATGTGTGTATATGTGTATATGTGTGTATATATGTGTATATATGCGTATATATGTATATATGTGTATATATATGTATATATGTGTATATATATGTATATATGTGTATATATGTGTATATATATGTATATATGTGTATATATGTGTATATATGTGTATATATGTGTATATATGTGTATATATGTGTATATATGTGTATATATGCCGCCATTCCGTCTGGAATTTTTGATATTATCGTCGCGAAATCTTCAATTGGATAACGAACGTCTTGACCCCCCAAACGACCTCTTTGAAGAACAAGCGGTCTTGACCTCTTTCACGCCATCTCTCAAGACGTTGCCCTGCAGAGCCGCCAAGAAGGGTAGAGACTAGAGAATCGTGGTGCTTATATCACTATTTGATAAGTATAAAAATCGTGTTCACAACGAGACTATTGATGGTGTAATGTTGTAAAATATGTTATTGTTTAAGAATAATGATTCATATTTGTGTGATGGTGTAAGGTAAATGTTATGTTACTCTTATGAATTCCATGTAAGTATTATTATAAAAATACGAAGAGTAAACTAAGTGAACCTAATCACTAAATCTAATAGCTGTCTAAACTAAGTGAGTCAACAAAGTTATCAAGTTAAAAGCTAAGACCTACCAAATCTATGATTCAAATAAGCTCAATAAATACAATGAATCCGGAAAATATGAAATATAATGCATAGTAGTAAAACCTAAATGCTTCTGACTATTATGTTTCTTTTATGAAAGATGGAATAATGCATTGATATCGATAAATAACAACCCTCTCTTACCAGGACTCGAACCTAGGTCACTCCGGGTATGAAACCGGAGGCCAGCGCTAAACCAACCATGCCACACGACCCACTAAAAGGAGTGTGCAACTAGAATCTTACCAGCTCCATAGACATTACCTATCTACTCATACTTGAATAATGGTAGCGAAGTTCTACGCTCACTCTCCGTGGGTACTCGGTGGAAACTGATTTAGCAATTCAAATCCTAAATCAAATGTATTGGGTTATATTTATGAAAGATGGAATAATGCAATGTCGCACTGATATCGATATATAACAACCCTCCCTGATCAGGACTCGAACCTAGGTCACTCCGGGTATGAAACTAGAGGCCAGTGAGCGAAGTGAGCGTAAAACTTTGCAATCATTACACAATGTATATGTATCTAGATATATTATTTATTCTTATATGTATATATATATGTATATATTATTTATATCTCTCAGACTCCCCCTCTCTCTGTCTCTGTCTCTTGTTGGACAAGTTATTTGATTTGCAGACCGAAGGACGCATTTTGAGTCTCTCTCTCTTTATCAGTCTGTCTGGATAGTGGGTATTGCTTATTTTATTATGATTTACTATCATTTACGTTATCATTATTTTTGATCTTTTACTATTACTAATATCGTAAGTTAATTGTTGTTCTCATTATCGTTATTGTTTTTAGTATTATTATTATCACCATCATCTTTATTGTTAACATCACCGTTAAGTAGTGGGTAAATAAAGAAATGAATGAGATAGAGTGGACTGACCTGATTTGACAATAGCCACATGGTGTGGAGTGGCCTGATTGGGTATCAATTGTTTGATACGGGTTGACCTGACCTAACGCGGATAGATCTGATAGGCTAAATGCGTCTATAAAAAGTGGGGCACCAGCTTTCTTCCTCATTCACTCAGTCAGAGCAGATTCATCATGTCCCGCCAGCTGATAACCAAACGTTCTCGATCCTTAAAGTTATTCACCTGCCGAAACGTTCTTTTTCGGTATGAGGAAGGGGAGGACGAGAGACGCCCCGGTGCCTTACTTTTACCTCTTCGAAACCACACTGGTCGAAGGGAGGAGACCTGTCGTCCCTCAACCAGCCCGACCTCGGAGTCTCATATACACGAAATCGACGACATAGACTTTGCAAGCCCGAAGCCGTCGACAACGACAGTATCCTCCAAAGACCGTCACATGACGATTGTCGGAGACGAACGCCCAAAGGCCATTGAGTTTCCAGTGGAAGAAGGTCGGACACAAGGAAGTTTCCTGACGCCGGAGGTCTGGGCAACTGTTGGGCAGGAGACAAGCCGCTAACCTCCTCACGTAAAGTGGCATTGTATTGTTGATGGTATAGTTGAATAAAAAAGCGTTGTTTCAAAATCTTTTTGCTCTATCATTATTATTTTTATTTGCGAACATACATGTAGTGAATATATCCACAATAGATGTTCCACGGGGGAAACGGATAGGAGGACCAGGACAGCAGGAAACCACATCATGCGCATTTTCATTTATTGAGCTTTCGGACATCAGTAAGTGTGTCCATCCTCAGAATCTGCATTTGTAAAAACTAAGTACATAATTACAACGAAAAGAAACAACACAAATTATAAAAGTAAAAGTCGGGATAAAATATTACACTATAATAAAATAAGATGTTTTGCTTACGATTATTCTCCATAGGTGGAAAGTGCAGTATGTGACTGTGTCATGTTGGCGTGACGACAGTTTACAGATTGTCCGTTGCAGGTGGGTGAGGGAGGGGGGAGGAGGGTAACGTGTGCAAATTATTTCAAAGTATAGAGTAGCTGACCTTTCATTGATGTTATTTTTGTTGTTATGTTTAGTTTTATTTCCTTAATCAATGATGATTCTAAGATTCTTAGGTCATTTATTTTTCATTATTGTGAAGTCATCTAATTTTATTACATGATTTGTTTTAAAAGAGTGATCTCGAATAAATGAGTAAGTTCGATATATACATATATATAGATATACACATATATACATATATACATATACACATACATATATATATGTAGATATACACATATATACATATATATAGATATACACATATATACACACACACACACACACACATATATATATATATATATATATATATATATATATACATATATACAATTAAAATATATAACACATATAACTCATATATACATATATATATACATATACACATATATACACATATATACATATATATATATACATATACACATATATATACACACATATATACATATATATATACATATATACATATATATATACATATACACATATATACATATATATACATATACACATATACACATTTATATACATATACACATATATACATATATATACACATATATACATATTTATACATATATACATATATATACATATACACGTATTTACATATATATACATATACACATATATACATATATACATATACACACATATATATTATATATATACACATATATACACATAGTTCACATATACACATTATTACACATATAACATATGTACATATATATAGAATAAATACATATATAAATATACATAAATACTTATAAAACATATACATATTACATAAACATATATATACACATATATACATAATTGCACATTATACATATATTCATATAATATACATATAGATACCACATACAAATATATATATTATATATTATATATATAATATTTTACATATACACATATACATATCTAACACCTATCATATACACATTATGCATATATCATCACATATGCATATACACATAACATTATTACATATATATATATATACATAGACATATATACTAATATCAATATATATAATATATAATAGATTATGTATATATATATAAATAGACATATTATACATAATAACACATATATACATATATATACCATAGAACATATATATACCATATATTCATGTATATTCATACACACACACACAACACCACACACAAACACACAC
>NW_023663659.1:102657-130549 GCF_015228065.2 Penaeus monodon | reverse complement strand
TCTATTTTTTTAAAAAAACATTATTTATTATTATATATATATTTTTTTTTTTTTTTTTTTTTTTTTTTTTTTTTTTGTTTTTTTTTTTTTACGTAGTTCTGTTGGCCGCCGTGTCACGCATGATAATAATGTAGTTTTCATTGTGATGCTCTGTAGTGAGTCGTGTAGGTCCCCAGTTCTTCCGGAAGTGCGGTTACCTTTTAGTAATCATTCGCTCTATTTTATCCGTTCTGGACCCACTGATTGGGTGGCTTGGCCCCAGGGCTGGTAGCATCGATAAAGTTTTTGCCCAAGGAACACGCGCGGCCGTACTCAACCCTCGAATCAATTCCGTGACAACTTAGTCAACGCTCTAACCACGACCACGCGGCCCATATATGTATATATTGGTATATATATATATTATTATATATATATATAATATATTTTATATATATATATATATTTTGTTGTTGTGTATATATATATGTGTGTGTATACTATCTGTATATGTATATATATGTATGTATGTGTATATGTATATATTGTATTTGTGTATATATATGTGTCTGTATATATATATATATATATATATATATATATATATATATGTGTGTGTATATGTATATATATGTATGTATGTGTATATGTATATATATGTATATGTGTATATATATGTATATGTGTATATTTATACATATGTATATATCGAACTTACTCATTTATTCGAGATCACTCTTTTAAAACAAATCATGTAATAAAATTAGATGACTTCACAATAATGAGAAAAGCAAATGATGTAAATGACCTAAGAATCTTAGAATCATCATTGATTAAAGAAATAAAACTAAACATAACAACAAGAATAACATCAATGAAAGGTCAGCTACTCTATACTTTGAAATAATTTGCACACGTTTCCCCCCTCCCCCCTCCCACACCCACCTACAACGGACAATCTGTAAACTGTCGTCACGCCAACATGACACAGTCACATACTGCACTTTCCACCTATGGAGAATAATCGTAAGCAGAACATCTTATTTTATAATAGTGTAATATTTTCTCCCGACTTTTACTTTTATAATTTGTGTTGTTTCTTTTCGTTGTAATTATATATTCAGTACTTATGTACTTAGTTTTTACAAATGCAGATTCTGATGATGGACACACTTACTGATGTCCGAAAGCTCAATAAATGAAAATGCGCATGATGTGGTTTCCTGCTGTCCTGGTCCTCCTATCCGTTTCCCCCGTGGAACATCTATTGTGGATATATTCACCTACATGTATGTTCGCAAATAAAAAAAATAATGATAGAGCAAAAAGATTTTGAAACAACGCTTTTTTATTCAACTATACCATCAACAATAGAAAGGAGGTTAGCGGCTTGTCTCCTGCCCAACAGTTGCCCAGACCTCCGGCGTCAGGAAACTTCCTTGTGTCCGACCTTCTTCCACTGGAAACTCAATGGCCTTTGGGCGTTCGTCTCCGACAATCGTCATGTGACGGTCTTTGGAGGATACTGTCGTTGTCGACGGCTTCGGGCTTGCAAAGTCTATGTCGTCGATTTCGTGTATATGAGACTCCGAGGTCGGGCTGGTTGAGGGACGACAGGTCTCCTCCCTTCGACCAGTGTGGTTTCGAAGAGGTAAAAGTAAGGCACCGGGGCGTCTCTCGTCCTCCCTTCCTCATACCGAAAGGAACGTACGGCAGGTGAATACTTTAAGGATCGAGAACGTTTGGTTATCAGCAGGCGGGACATGATAATCTGCTCTGGCTGAGTGAATGAGGAAGAAAGCTTGCTTGCTTGCTTGAGATTTGCGAAGTTCTGGCTTCGCCCGGGCCTTTCACTTATGGCCCGGCCTGTGTCAGCTTTTTATGGCTGTCTCATTTGTTGGTCTGACACTCGGTGCTTACCGTGGCGGTGGGATTGCCAGCAGGCGCTCCTGTAGCCGTGGTGTAAGCATCTCGCATAATCTCTTTACCAGCACGACGGCTGTGTTCTGTGGGGTTTGTCTTAGGAATTGCGTGTGCACGCAATTCTCCAAGTAGTGTATCAGTGTGGCGTTCGGCTCGCCGCAATGCATGCAACACCTCTCTTCATGTTCTATTGTTTGTATGATCTGCCATGCACAGTGGTAACCTAGGCGCATTCTGTGCAGAATGACTTCGGTACCTCTGTTGTTTATTTCAGAGAGTGCCAGTGGTTCATAGCCTGTGGCATCTGAGTACCAGCTGGCCGAGGGGGAATGTCTCTTTTTCCTCTCTGTGAAGCTGCAGGAGGAAGGAGTTGGCCGTCACCGTACACTTCCTCCTAAGTAAACTTCGGCTCTGATGTATTATCATGGATTTGGGGGCATAACCCGGCCGATTTCGGCTAATCTGTCAGCAACTCATTGCCTCTGACCCCTAATGGCTGGGACCCAGTTTATGATAATTCTTCTACCCTGAGCAAGCATCCTTTGTGTTATTGTGCCGATGGTTGTCAGGAGGTAGATGTTGTCAGGGGGTGAGCGCTGCTGAAGACAGTCGACGGCTCCTTTGGAGTCAGTGTGTATGACCACGTGCCCTTTTCTCCTGCCCGCGTGTCTCAGTGCTCCCATGATAGCAACTACCTTCTGCCTGAAGCGTGAGGCGTTGTTTTGTTCCCCTCATGGATATTGTGGCATCCCTTGCTGCAAAGCCGGCGCCTGCAGTGTGGTCAAGGATCGACCGATCCGTCTGTGTAATATGTTGGGCTCCCCGGAGGGGTGATGGTTGCAATGACCCTCTGGTTTCTGCCTTTAGGCTAGGCGTAAAAACCATTCATTCTTTTTGCTTGCCAGTCTCATGACCGAGAACTCTATCGAGGTTTGTGCCCACGGCGGAGCTTCGACAAAGTCAGGGTGAGGGGAGTCCATGCCCTTGGCCAGTAGTTGGTTCTTTGAGCTGATGGCGTATTAGCACCCGGGCTGTGTGAGACGCCAGGAGTTGTTTGCAAACAGCTCGTTATCTTGTTCTAGGCGTCTGACTATTTTGTGTCTTAGGCTTGTGTTCCTGGAGCCTGGATGACCTTTGATAAGAATTGGCTGCCGTTAGATCAATTCGTGAGGCCAAGGGAGAAGGTTTGTCTCCATAGGAGGTTGAGGACCTTCGCCCACCTTGGGGCACCCAGAATGACCCTGGCGGCTTCGTTTTGACTGTCTCCAATCGGTCTTTATATTTTCTCTTGATGCCAATCAGAGCGAGGGAGGAATAGTCTACAATGGGCCTGACAGCATGTACGTAGAATGATCTTAGTACTCTGTGTCTGGCCCCTATGCGTCTTCCACTCATTACTCTCATGACAGACATCTTCCCTTTTGTTCGGTCAAGCAGGTACTGGACCTCCGGGCCCGGAAGGAAGGGTCCGGTCTACCCTTTACCCCAAGGTACAGGTTTCCTGAACCCACTCCAAGCCCCTTTCCCCTGGATTTTCAGACTTGTGCCTTTGAACTCTCTGTCTCAAAGCCATGGCCTTGGATTTGGCTGCAGAGATCTTTAGTCCTGTCTGCAACACTCCTCGGATACCAAGTCCAGACAACGCTGGGCTTTGTTTAGGCAGTGTGCTCCAGTGGAGATGATAGCAAGATCGTCTGCATAGGAGATGATTTTGCACCCCACTGGGAGGTTTATGTTGAGGATACAGGACATTAGTGTGTTAAAAAGGGCTGGACTGAGAACCCCACCCTGTGGCGTTCCATTTTCTAGTGGCATGTGCTGTGATAGGTGACCTTGGAATTTGCCCTCGGCTGTTCTTTCGAAAAGTAGTCACCTATCCAACCCAAGAGCTTACCTTGATTCCTTTTTGGATAGGCTCTCCTGAATGGCAAGAGGACTTGCCAATTCGAAAGCCTTCTCCAGGTCAAGGAATACTGCCACAGATCGCCCGTGTTTATTGTGCTCAAGACGTGGCTATGCTGTGCGCTGTGCTCATGCCCCTGGTGAACCCGTGGAGGTGTTCGTGTGGGGCTCCCATTTCCATTGGAGCCGGTTCAGTACCATCCTCTCGGCATTTCTTGGCCAGACAGCTGAGGAGAGAGATGGGGCGGTACTTCCCCGGCTCCTTTGGTTTAGGGATGGGAACTATGGTACCCTTTTCCAAAGCTCTGGGTAGAGTGGAAGTTTCCCAGGACCTGTTGATGATTTTGCAGGAATGCAAGCTCACCTACCAGTCCCAGGCGGGAGATGATGGGGTACAGAGATCCCGTCATCGCCCGGGGCTGAGTTGCGACTGGTTTGTGTGCATCTCTTATTCCCTCAGAGAAAAGAACGTCTTTATTATCGGTTCGGCTGCCTTCTCTGATTGAGCAAGTCGTCGGGTTGTAGGCTTCTTGTTTGCCTCAGTTCGGGGCAGACTGTCGCTGCTCGTTCTCGCGAGAACTCTTTGCGCCATCTGTTGGCCTCAGCCTGGGGTCTGGTGGGGCCCATCTCGGGGCTTGAGCGGCTTGGGGGTCGCTTTGACCCTTGCCATAGCCTGAGAGGTTGGTACTGATCGAAAGACTCACACCATTCCAGCCACTTTCCTCCTAACTCTGCGGGCAGTTCCTTTGGCCCCCTGACAGCCTCCCTTGGGGGGCTAGGTTTTCGGGGTTCTTGCCTTCGGAAATGTTTCCCGGCACATGTTTCCCCTGGGGTTTGGGCCTCCTATCTCGTCATTAAAGTACCAGCGTCCTTGTGATCTGGACCAGGCCCGATTTGGGTATGGTCAGTGAGGTTTGCTCATTAAGGGCATTTACAAGTCTGGCTTGTAGCACTTCCACTTTCCTCTGTGTGGGTTCATTGCTTCCAACAGCGGCCAAGGCGCTCTGGAACGCGCCAGTTGGCCTTGTCTGTTTCCATCTGGATTCGGTCGTGGTATTTCGGCTGGGCCACTATCCTGGGGTTGTATAGTGCCATATGGTCATAGTGACGGCCCTCTCGACACGCCAGCCAATCCTCTCCCCCGGTCGCAGGGGCCAGGTGAGGTTAGGACCCCTCTCTCACATGCTTGCTCCTGGCTTTGGGAGAGCGATTCGGGAATGCTCGGCACGTTGCTATGTACGGCCAGCCGCATCCGATACCCTGCAGGAGCCGGATGGGTGGTGTGCATTGAAGTCTCCCCTATGATCACTCGGTCGTGTGCTGCGGAAGCACATACCTGGCTGATGTCTAAGCTTACAGTGTGGCCTGCTGTACACGTTGTACATTTCAGGGGTCCCCCGGCCAGTTGAATCTCGACGGCAAGAGATTCAACATCTTTTTCCACAGTGCGGTGCATCGGCTATTGCGGAGCAGGGAATTGTTGCCTTCACCAGGGTCATCAGGCTCTTTTGCCATCGGAACGTGGCAGCGGGGTAGACGTGATACCCTGAGAAGGGCGAAAAAGCTTCCGCTGATAATGTCTCCTGGAGCATGACGATGTCAATGCTCCTTGATCGCACTATTGCGTGGAGGTGGCACTCCTTGAGGAGAAGCCACAGATGTTCCACTGCAGAATACTTAGATTGCGTGTCATGATGTTACTAAATTTATAGTTACATCAGAGACATCGTCACATTCGGGTTGACGGTCGGAGTCTGACCACTCCATTTTGAGATCCTCACTGCTTGAGGACTCTCTTTCGGCTGTCAGGCTATCCCTGGATCCACTGGGGGTGGAGAGCCTTTGGTAGCTCTGACTTTTCGTCTTTGGCTTTTTCTCGGGCCAGGCTGTTTCTGTGCATTGGCTGGCCTTGCCTGGCAGGCTCAGCTTTTCTGATTCGGCTTGTGGCAAATGAATCAGCTGGTTAGGTCTGCCTGTGAGGGCATAGCCTGGCTAGGCTTTGCCTGTGAGGGCATAGCCTGGCTTGGAGAGGGGAGGGGGGTCTCGACCTGGGCTGAGGGAGAGGATTGGGCTGATTTTGGGCCCTTTTCCCCTCTTCCTTCCCTTTATGCTTTTCACGGTTTGTTTAAGAGTCGTCATGGCAACACTGGACTGCCTTATCCGCCTCTTCCTCGGTCCTGGACAGGATACTGCCACTGCTGTGACCACAGCAGTGATCGGGTCGACATGTCCCCCTCGTCGAAGAAAAATGTCTTCTGGGTCTGGGGGGACCGTGTGGTGCTGTTGGAACCTTTCTTCCTTTGGTTCCTCTGCACTTGCTTCACTTGGGGGAACTCCTGATTGTCGGAGATCTCCGGTTTCGGCTGGGGGGCAGCTTCCTTCTCTTAGGAGGTCGGGAAGCCTTTTCGCTTTTGTTCCTCCCCCAGACGTAGGTGCCTGGGGGGGCAGGAACAAAGTCTGGTCGCTTCTTAGCAACCTCTTGCCGTTGGAGGGCCGCCTCTTTCCTGACAGAGCAAGCCAGGTCCAGGCGTGATGCCTCTTTGGCACAGTTAGACATTTGGCTGTTGTGTCCTTCTTTTCTTCTTATGTGCCTTGATGCACACCTCAGTATTGTGTGGGCCCTTGCTACAGACACCACATTTTGGCTTGGCTGTACAGTTAGCCTGGTGGTGTCCGTACTTTTTGGCACTTGAAACACCGAAGTGGTTTAGGCCACATAAGTGCGTAGGTTGTAGGTACCCCAGTTACCCAGATCAAGGGTGGAGCTTGGGGTCCTTTCATGGGGCACCAGGACTTGCCTGGTTGGAGTCTTCCCTTCGACAATCGGAAGCCTCCATGACCTGTGGGTTGATGTTATCACCTCCACATCTTTTGAGACTGAAAAGCCAAGTAGCACCATCTTGACTCTTTCTCCTCGGGGTTCAGTGGCGAGAGGCTCACTTTCCCCCATCTTTTTAACCCCCTTTGTCTCCCGCAGGAAACAAAGGGTGGCTTTATCTTTGGGCACGATGATCATGCCCTGATCTCGCGCAACCCGGATCGACAGCCGGATTTTGCGCTGGCTCTCCCAATGCCCTTACCATTTGGTAGGCATTGTCGAAGCCTTCGGGTTGTACGGGGACCTTAAATTTGCGGGGGAAACGCCTTGGGGGTCCAGACTCGCCATCGAGTCGGACTCCGGCCTCGGCCCGTTTCGGTCCGCCCTTTCGGCTTTGGGCTTGCTCGGAGCACCCCGCGTTTTTGGCTGGTTCAGCTGGTGCTCCTGATTCATTCAGTGGGGTCGTCTGAGGGGGCTCAGGACCTTCCTGGTTCTGGTGCTGGCCTGGAGGGGCCAGCACGAGAGTCCAATCTGTTGGACAATCTGGTGGACGGACATGTTTGTACATGATTTGTTTTCTTGTCCGCCATCTTGGCAGCAGGCATGACAGTGTCATCCCTTTGGGTCGGGGTTTTCTTTTTGCCACCCGGAGGCACGTAAGGCTTCAGGGTGGCTGCCGTGGTCTGGGCCTTGCCGGGTTCGTCAACAGTAAGGTCTGTCTGTGGGGGATTTTTATTTAGGTTTTCCATTTTACTTGGCAGTGCTTCATTCACTCACCCCCCACCCACCACGAGTCCAACAAGGGGAAGCTGAGGGCTAGAACCAATGTCTAACAGCAACAGGGGTGATGATGAAAATACGCAAACCAATTAGCCGATTGCAAATGGTACAACACGGACGGTGTGGGTACCAACGGCAGCATGACTGCTTGACCCTAGCCTCCCGAGGGAGACCCGCCGATTGACCTGACCGGGGCCTGGATCAGGCCGCCTGTCTTGCCAGAATAGAGGACCAAAAGAGGCGTGTTGCTAGCCGCAGGCGTACCCGTGCACGGCATCGCTCAACCTCCCGGACTCCCGTCCCCCCAGCTCACAAGGGTGCCACGCACGGCAAACACGTGGGTAGGGGTCAACCTCTGGGAGTATCCCAGAGGGGATGCCCTTCAACCTAAAAGGAAAATCATTTCTGGGAAACTTCCTGCTCCTCCCTCAGTGAGGAAGGGAGCTCTTTCCACTTTTTCCAGGCAGTTCCTCTCCCTCCCCCCGGAGGGGACCTGAATCTCTCTTTTCTCTGAAACCCCAAAGGGGTTTTTCCACCTCATTGAGAAAAGAGGGGGGTTTCCCGCACCTTTCCGTAGTTCTTCATCCCCTGAAAACGCGGCCACAGATGTTTCACCACAGTGAGGGAGAGAAATTAACATTTTTTCCAGAGGTTCCTATGGCAAGGGGGCGTTTTTTGAGGTGGAACCCTCTTCTCTCTGAAACATCCAAAGGATGTTTCACCTCAGTGAGAGAAGGGTGGGGTTTTGTACCTGTTCCCAGTAAGCTCCTTCGTCCCTCTGGAAACAGCCAACCACAGACTGTTTCCATCACAGTGAGGGAGAAAGGGGCTGACTTTTTTCCAGGCAGTTCTTTTGGCCCGGGTGAGTTTAACGTGAATCCCCCTTCTCTCTGAAAACCCAAAGTTTCACCTCAGTGAGGTAGAGGGGACCTGTACCTGTTCCAGTAAGTTCCTTCATCCCTCTAAAATAGTCAACCACAGACTATTTCATCACAGTGAGGGAGAAAGACTAACTTTTATCCAGGTACTTCCTACACGGGAACTTGATGTTCTGTCTAGCAGCTGCTATTAGACAGAACCTGGCTGAAGGCCTGACAAGGGGGCTCTACCTGCCTATCGCCCTATTCGAAAGAAAAAGAGTGGCAGTCATCAGATGGTCTGCCAGACCAAATCCCTAACAAAAGAATGGCAACTCTAAAGCACACCGTAAGGCAGGCCTTCTAAGGCCCCCAGACACACCCTCCCTGCGGGAGGTAAAGGTTGCCCAGTCCGAGCACGCGCCCGAAGATGGGGTCCAGTTCACCAGAAGGGGTGCACAGAGTCATCCTAATGCCGAAAATTCGCATAGGGAAAAAGTAGGCTAGTAGGGCACGAAGCTACATGCAAGCACCCTAGCATCGTGGCATCAAACAATGGGGGCGCGTCACCGTCCGGTAACGCGGAAGAGCCGAGGCCGAGATTGCATGGGACCGGGCGCGGTGCATCTCTTTAATATGCCCGTGCAAGAGCCACATGATCGAGGGATCATGGCATCATGCTAACTCTCTTGGCGTTGCTCGGCTCCACCCGCTGCGCCCCGTCCGCCACCCCCTTTCCGGAACCGATCATCCCCCCTCTCTGAATCGTCCAATCAAGGACCGATTCACCGCAGGGAGAGAGGGGAGGAGCCTGTTCATCTATCCTTCTTCTGATTGGCTCCTTGTGTTGTCTTGTCCTTAAGGAAGAAAGCTGGTGCCCCACTTTTTATAGACGCATTTAGCCTATCAGATCTATCCGCGTTAGGTCAGGTCAATCCACATCAAACAACCAATCAGGCCACTCCACACCATGTGGCTATTGCCAAATCAGGACAGTCCACTCCACCTCATTCATTTCTTTATTTACCCACTACTTAACGGTGATGTTAACAATAACGATGATGGTGATAATAATAATACTAAAAACAATTAACGATAATGAGAACAACAATTAACATTAACGATATTAGTAATAGTAAAAGATCAAAAATAATGATAACGTAAATAATAGTAAATCATAATAAAATAAGCAATAGCCACTATCCAGACAGACTGATAAAGAGAGAGAAACCCGAAATGCGTCCTTCGGTCTGGGAATCAAATAACTTGTCCAAAAAGCGACAGAGACAGATATATATATATATATATATATATATATATATATATATATATAAATATATATATATATATAGTATAATATATTATATATATATATATATATATATATATATATATATATATACATATATAATAAATCATATATATATATTGAGTATGATAGCAAAGTTTTACGCTCACTTCGCTCACTGGCCTCCAGTTTCATACCCGGAGTGACCTAGGTTCGAGTCCTGATCAGGGAGGGTTGCTATTTATCAATATCAGTGCGACATTGCATTATTCCATCTTTCATAAGTATACCCCAATACATTTGACTTAGGATTTGAAGTGCTAAATCAATTTCCACCGAGTACCCACGGAGAGTGAGCGTAAAACTTCGCTACCATTACTCAAGTATGAGTAGATAGGTAATGTCTATGGAGCTGGTAAGATTCTAGTTGCACACTCCTTTTAGTGGGTCGTGTGGCATGGTTGGTTTAGCGCTGGCCTCCGGTTTCATACCCGGAGTGACCTAGGTTCGAGTCCTGGTAAGAGAGGGTTGTTATTTATCGATATCAATGCATTATTCCATCTTTCATAAAAAAAAAACATAATAAAGTCAGATGCATTTAGCCTTTACTACCATGCATTATATTTCATATTTTCCAGATTCATTGTATTTATTGAGCTTATTTGAATCATAGATTTGGTAGGTCTTAGCTTTTAACTTGATAACTTTGTTGACTCACTTATTTTATACAGCTATTAGATTTAGTGATTAGGTTCACTTAGTTTACTCTTCGTATTTTTATAATAATACTTACATGGAATTCATAAGAGTAACATAACATTTACCTTACACCATCACACAAATATGAATCATTATTCTTAAACAATAACATATTTTACAACATTACACCATCAATAGTCTCGTTGTGAACACGATTTTTATACTTATCAAATAGTGATATAAGCACCACGATTCTCTAGTCACAGCTAAGAGGTAGCGAGATTAGAAGTCGGAGCTGCACACTTCGATGGCTGAACAACTCTCTCTTTTGCCGGCTTTCTTGCCCTTTTGTATAGGCCTTCTTGGCGGCTCTACAGGGCAGAGATGGCGTGAAAGAGGTCAAGACCGCTTGTTCTTCAAAGAGGTCGTTTGGGGGTCAAGACGTTCGTTATCCAATTGAAGATTTCGCGACGATAATATCAGAAATTGCAGACGGAACGGCGGCAGTTGTAGCAACATATATACATGTATATACATATGCACATATATACACATATACACATATATACACACATATATACACACACATATACACACATATAGACTCTCCGGTTGTAATAGTATAAGCACTGGTTAGAAATATTGTAAGTTGACGTAAATCTAATTGTGACAGTGATTATGATTGTTATATATTGATTACAGGTTTGACCGCATTCCAATAAATTCTGATTCGAGTACAACGCAGTGGTATCAGTCACCTCAAATCAACACAAATAATCGAAGCGAGTGAAATGGCGCTTACAATGTGTATGTGTATATATGTATATGTGTATATATGTATGTATATATGTGTATATGTATATATAGGTATATGTGTATATATATGTATATGTATATATATATATATATATATATATATATATATATATATATATATATATGAGTATATGTGTATATATACATATATATATATATATATATATATATATATATATATGTGTGTTGTGTGTGTGTGTGTGTGTGTGTGTGGTGTGTGTGTGTGTATGTATATATATATATATATATATATGTATATATTTATACATATTCATACATACATGTATATGTGTATATATATGCATATTATATATATATAATATATATATGTATATATATATATATTATATATATGCGTGTGTGTGTGTGTGTGTGTGTGTGTGTGTGTGTGTATGTATGAATCTATATGTATATGTATATATATGTATATATGTGTATATGTATAATTTATATATATATATATATATAATATATTATATAAGTATGTATTTTAATTTGTATATGTATAAAATTTTAAATATTTATATATGGGTATATTTGAATTATATGTGTATATGTTATATTTAATGTGTATTATAATTTTAAAATTAATATATTTAATATTTTTATATTATTATATATAATATTTTATTATGTTTGTGTTAATAAATTGTTTGGTAAATATGTTTTATATATTATATATATACTATTTATATAATATTTATATTTTATTTTTATAAGTCTTTGTGTTTAAAAAATTTTGTGTTTATTTTTATATTATATATATATTTTTTTAAATATTTAAATAGATACCATGTGATTGTAAAAATATTTTGGGTAGTTGGTATAAAATGTGTAAAATATATTTATATATGGAAATATATGGTTATTTTTAGATATATGAATATATGTGTAATATAGGGGAATATGGTAAAATGTATATAATGTATAAAATTGTTTTATATATTTTTTAAAAGGTTTATGTTAAAGTGTTATTTTGTATATAGGTATGGTAAAATATGTTTATAGGTTATTATGTATATATGTGTTATTATTTTGTGTCTATTTATTTTGATATTTTGTAATGTAATTATATGTAATTTGTAAAATTTTATGTATATAGGATATATATATGTTTTTTTTTGTTATATATTTTATTTTTATCGTTTTAATGTTAATATATGTTAAGTTATATTTAAATTAAATTTATTATGTTTTTTTTTCATAAAAAAATGTTATTTTGTATATATGTCTAATGTAATTTAAAAATTTTGTATATGATATATTTATATATTTTAAATTTTATGTAATATGTTTATATATATATTGATATATTTATAGTATTAGGGTGTATATTACCTATATGTATTTTTGAAATTATGGTAAAATGTATCTATCTGTATTTTGTTTTATTTTATATTTTGTATTTTTATATGTATATGTGAAATTTTGGATATAGGGTTGGTGTATTTTAATTTTATAATGAATATACTATATATGTATATATATATATTTTATTTTGTGTATATGATTTTTAATGTGTTTTTTGCCATAATTATATATAAAATATAAAAGATATAATATATTCCCTTAAAATATATTATTTTATGTATATTTATTATACAGATATATATAAAATTTTATTATATATATATATATATGTGTGTGTGTGTGTGTGGGGTGTGGGTTTGTAGGGGTGTATTTTATAAAAGTTATAGGGCAAATTTATATGTGTATATAGAGGGATATTGTGATATGTATATTATTTTTATATGTGTAGGTAAAATATAGGGTGGATTTTGTATATATATATTATAGATATTTTATTTTTTAATATATATATAATATATATATAATATATGTATATGGGTAAATTAATATGTTTATTATATATATAATATATAAAAATTTTATACATATAAATATTATATATATGTATATGTGTATATAAAATGTGTTTATGTGTAATTTATATAATGAATATTTGTGTATAATATGTATTAGGGTATATATATTTATATATGGGGTATATTTTATATATTTTTAAATATATATTTTTGTTTTATATGGTATATATATGTATATTTTGGTGTAATAAGGGAAAATGGGTATATTTGTGTATATAATGTAAAATATGGTATATATATGTTTATGTGATATTTATAATATATAAAAATTTTTAATTATAATATTATATTTTTAATATGATTTGTGTATATTTTGATATTTTAAATGTATATATATGTACAGGGTGTTTTTATTTATGTTTTATTGTGTTATGTGTATATTTATATATATATATATATATAATATTTATTATATTTTTATATTATTATAAAATATATATTTTGGCATATTTCATATATAAAATTTATAATTTAAGGGATATATTTTATTGGTGTAATACATTAATAGTGTATATTGTATATATATATGATATTTTTAATATGTTTTTTTTTAAAATTTTTAAATTATGTATAATGTGTATATTTTATATAAAATTTTGGGTTTTATAAAATTAAAAATGTGTATTTGTTATTATATATTTTGAAATGTGTATATATGTATTTATGTGTATATGTAAAATTTTTTTTATGTTTTAAAATTGTATATATATGTATAAAATGTGTAATGTATATAGGGGTTATATAATGTATTATATGTGTAAAATGTAATAATTTTTAATTTTGTATATGTATATACATATATTGTATATAAGGGGTATTTTATATATATGTTAAGGTATATGTAATATAAATAGTTTTATGGGTATATTTTGTATATATGTGTATATGTATATATGTTGATAGGTTTTTTTATTTATAAATATGTTAGGGTGTATATGTAAATATGTGTATTATATTATATAAAATGTATTAATGTAAATATGTATATCCGATATGTTTTTTTTGGTGTATAGGGAATGTAAAATAAATATTTTAATATATAAAAATAATATATGTATATGTGAAATTTGTATAATGTTTTAAAATTGTTTTAATTATGGATATGTGTATAAAAGATATATATTTTAAAAGTATTTATATGTATATTTGTATGTAATGATATGGGGATATGTATATTATAAAATTTTATATATATGATATGTGTATTGAAATTTATTTTTATATGTTTTATAAAATTATGTAATTTTGTATATAAAATTATTTTATTTTTATATGTTATTAGATGTTATATTTTGTTATGTATATATTTTGAAAATTGGTTTTTTATATATGTAAATATGTGTATATATTTTTGAAATATATTTTGTATATGTATTTATATCATATAGGTTTGTATATATTTTAATATGTGTATATATATTGTTTTAAATGTTATTTTAATGTAATAGGGGGTTATTTTATTTTGTAACCTTTTTATATATTTTTTTTTGGTATTATTTTTTATTTATATATATGGGGGTGTTTTATATATATATATATATTTATATATATATATATATACATTTTAATTTTATAAAAATTTATATATATATATTTGTTTTTGTTTTAATTATTTATTTGTAGGGTATATGTTTATATGTTATATATGTATATGTGTATATCTATGTATATTTGTATATGTATATATATGTATAAGTGCATATATATGTATATATGTGTATAGAAAAATATTTTAAAATATGTGTAATACATGTATATATGTTTTTAATAGGTATATTAAAATATATGTAAAAATTTTGTTTTAAAATTGTATATTTTTTTTTTATGTATATATATGTATATGTGTTATATGTATATTGTGTATATGTATAAAAATAAAATTTTTTAAAATATATTTTTATATATAATTATATGTGTATATATGATATTGTTTTAATTGTTATTATTTTATAGGTATATATGTGAAATATATATGTATATAGTGTTTAGTTTATATGTGTAATATGGGGAAATATATGTATATAGGGTGTATATGTATATATGTATATATTTGTTTTTAATATTATTATGTGTAAATTTTATATTGTATATATGTGATTGTATATTTAATATATGTGAAATATATATGCATATGTGTATAGGTATTATGTAATATGTTTTATAATTATTATTTTGAAAATTTTATGTGTATTATTGTTATATGTGATAGTATATATATGGTTATATTTATATATGTAAAATTGTGTATATGTATATATCTGTATATATTGTATTATTGTGTATTGTATATTGGTATTTTGGGGTTTATATATATGAAATATATGTGTATATGTATATATGTATATATTTTGTTATAAAAATTTGAAATTATGTGTTGTTTTAATATTATTAATGTATAGTGTTTTATATATGTATTTTATGGGGAATAGGTTATATTGTAAAATTGTTTTGGTATATAGTATATTGTTTTATTGTTAAATGTATATGTGTGTAGGGTATTTTATTATGTTTTAATATGTATATTTTTGAAATTTTGGGGTTGTGTATAGTATATTTGTTTATAATATATATATATATAATATATATTAATATAAAAATATATATATATATATAAAATTGAAATTGTTTATTGTATATTTTTGTATATGTAAATATTTATATATATTTTATATATTTTTAGGGTGTATATGTATATATTATTTATATGTGTATTTTATGTGGGGGTATATATATGTTTATATGTGTATTTTTTTTATTTTTGTTATTATGAAATTTTATGTGTATTATATTTTTCAAATATTGTTATGTATAAAATATGTATTATGTTTTATGAAATATATATATTTATTGTATATATATATATATAGGGGGAATAATTATATATGTGTAATATGTGTATATGGGTAAATTATGTGTATTAAAAGTAATAATTATATATGTATATACGCGCATTTTTATATATATTTTATATGTGTTGTATGTGATAATATGTATATATAATGTATTAATATGTATTATTGTATAATAGGGGTATTATTTTTAAGGGGATATATGTTTTTGTAAGGGTATATAGGGTATATATTTTGTAAGAAATTAAAATGTGGATATGTGTATATTATATTTTGTAAATTTTGTGTTTTATAGTTATATTTGGGTATATATTGGGGTTTTATATGTTTAATTATATGCCAATTTTTTTTGGGGAAAAATTAAATATATGTAATATGTGTATATTTTAATATTTTATATGTATATATAGGGAAAAAATGTTTTAAAATGTAAATTTTTGGAAATATAATGATATTTGTGAAATAGGGTAATATATTGTTTTTTATATTTTTATATATATGGATAGGGTTTTTATTTTGGGTATATATATATTTATATATGTATATAGGGGGTGTATATAGGGTGTATAGGTGTATATATTTGTGTGATTTTGTATATAATTTATATTTTATATTACGCGTATATGATTAAAATGTATAAATGTGTATATATGTGCATATATAGGGTATATATTTTGTATATTTATTAAAAATATATGAATTTTGTGTTTTATAACATATATGAAAAATTTTGGGGTAATTATATATGTTTTATTTTATTATTGTAATATTGTTTTATATATTTTATATATATATATATATGTATATCTTGTTTATATATGTATATTTGGTTAAAATATGTTTATTGGTTATATTGCATATATGTGTATATGTATTATGTATATGGGTAAAATGTATTGTAGATATATGTATAAATTTGAAATTTTATGTGTATATTAAAATGTTTTATATTTTTTAATGAAACCCATAGGTGTATATATTGTTTATATATTGTTAAAATGTGTTTTTATATATGTTATATGGGGAATGTAAAATATAGGTATATATGTGTATATACATAAATGTATAGGGGGTGATTTTGTATATATTTTGAAATTTTTGTGTATATGTATATAAAATTTAATATTGTGTATATAGGGATATGTTATATATGTTTTTATATTTTTAAATTTTTATTTTAATGTATATTGTTATGTATATATAAAATTGTATATTTTAAATATTATATATATGTCTTTATGGTATTTTATAGGGGCTTTTATTGTATATTGTGTATATGTAATATAGTTTTTATATGTGTATATGTATAAAAATGTATTATGGTATATATATTTTTATATGTGTAACGTATATAAATGTGGTATATGTTTATTGTATATATATGTATTTTGTGTAAAATTATATAAAATATGTATATTGTGTTATTTTATATGTATGTATGTATGTGTGTATATAATATAATGTGTGTAAAAATCTGTTTATTTTTAAAAATTTTGTATGTATTGTGTATATGTTATATATGTGTATTGTATAAATTGTTTTATATTATATATGGGGTTATATTTTGGTAAAATTTATATATATGCAATATATATTGTTATATGTATAAAAGTTTATTTATATATGTATATATGTATATATTTTTTATATGTATTAATTTGGGATATTGTGTAATGTAATATATGAAATATATGTGTATACCCTATAATATGTAAAATAGTGTATACCCACCCTTATGTATTTTTATGTATTCTATATTTGTAAAAATTTTTGGATATTCCTTGGGGATGTATGGGAAATTTTGTATATTTTAGGGATGTATGTGTATATGTATTTATGTATACTCTATATGTATTTTAGGGTTAATATGGTTTTATATAAAAATTTAAGAAAGTCTGGAAAAAGCGGATTGGGCTTTGAAAAAGGAAAAACCCCTAAGATCATGTTCAACGTAAGTTCATTTCGAAGGGATACAAGTAAAAGGGCGAATTTACTAGAGGTAGTGGAAAAGTATATATACCAGGACAACTGTACAGAAAAAAACTTTCTAGCGAAGGGAAATTAAGCGACGCATCCGTCTAGGCTGGGCCCCTTTTTGGCAGACCCCGAAAGCATACTAATGGGTTTCTTTGCCATTATTTTTAAAAAGAAAAAGTTTTTAAACCCAAATTTGGTCCAAACCGTTATGACCAAATGGATCAAAAACATGGATTTACACCCAAAATTTGGAGGGGAAAAATAAAAGTGCCAAAAGAGGCTGGAAAACTGATGCGGGGAATTAGCTAAGAGATAGGATGGGGGGCGACGTGGATCGGGGAAAACAGAAAAAAAATAGAAGATAACTTGCGAGCATCAAAAGAAAAAAGTGGCAAGGGCAGGGGCCATATACATCGGGGACAGGGGTATCCGATGGACAAAAAATGTAAAAAAGAATGGGCTATAAATAAAATAAAAAGCCCCAAAGGGGCCCGACCAATGTCAAATGGCGCCCCCACGAAATAAGGGAAAATTTTGGGGGCCGAGGGCTGGAAACAAAAAAAAACAAAAACAGACACGTTGGAAAAAAAATTGGGAGAGGCCTTTCGTCCTGCAGTGGGGGCTGGGCCCCGGTGATGAAGGGTGATTATGATGATGATGTTTTATTTTATATTAGATGTATATAGTCTAATATGTATTATGTTTTAAAAGTATAATATGGGAAATTTTGTGAGATATATGGATATAGGGGTATATAAATGTTTAAAATGTGTATATTATAATATTTTTTTATGTGTTTTTTATGTTATTTGTTATATAAAGTTAATGTTTTTATTATATGTAAAATATGTGTGTGATATATATATATATATAATAGAATATATATATAAAATATAATTTTAAAATAGGGTATATGTTTTTGTGTATATTTTTATATGTTTTATATATATATATATATATTTTAGTATAATTTTATATATATATTTTATATATATTAGTATTTTGTGTATATATATTTTTTTTGTGTTTTATTTTTGATATATGTGTATATGTATATAATATATATATATATGATATGGTTCATATATTGGGTTTTATGGGGTTATGTTATAATTAAAATGTTCCCTAACAAGTATATGGTGGATATATATATATATATATATATATATATATATTATATATATTATTTGTGTGTGGGGTGGGGTTTTTTTTGGGGGTGTGTGTGTTTTGTGTTTGTGTGTGTGTTGTTTATATTTTTATATATTTGTATATTTAATATATATTATATGTGTTTTATATGTATAAATGTGTATAAAATTGGGTATATTAAAATTTTTATATAGATTTTATATAAAATATATTATAAAGTTTTTGGTATATATGTATTTTGTGTATTGTATATATACTATATAAAATATTATATATTGTATATCTGTGTGTATATGTTTTTTTAATCTGTGTTAAAATTATAAAAATATATAGTGTATATGTATATACCCTATACATTTTAAAATGGGGGTATATGTATATACATTAAAATTGTTAAAATTTAAATGTTTTTAATTTTATGGTATATTTTAATTTATGTGTTTTTGGTAAAAAAAAAAAAAAAATATGTTATATATATGTATATATGTGTATATAGATGTATATTGTTTTATATTATTTTATTTTATATATATTATATATGGTTATTATTTTGTTATATTATATATTGTATATTATATTAGTAATTTTGATTTTATATGTATAAAATGTGTTATTGGGATAATGTTTAATGGGTATATTTTATGTATAAATTTTGGTAAAAAATTAATAATTGGTTTTATGGGGTATTGTAATATGGTATAGGATATATTTATTTATATTTATGTTATATTTTATGGGTATATGATATATGTGTATATTATTAATATTATATATTTTATGTTATTGTATTATTATATGGGAAAATCATTATTGTTTTAAAAATTTTATATGTTATATGTATATTTAAAATTTATATATTGTATAATGTAAAATTTTATGTGGATATGGTTATAATTATATTTTTATATGTATATTTATATGTTTTATGTTATGTAATTTTATATGTGGAATGTATTAATTAACTTATACTATAGGGCCCCATTTTTGTTATTTTATATGTTTATGAAAAGATATATATATTAATATGGGTTTTTGGGTTTTTTTTTGTGTTTTGTATTTTTTTGTATTAAATATATATAAAAATATTTAAAATATATGTTTTTGTGTTTATTGGGGTTATTTGTGTTTGGTTTTGTTTGTATAAATATATATAATATATTATAGTATAATGTATATATGTGTATATATAGGTTTTATTTTGTATAAAGGGATATATATGTATATTATTTTTATTTTATTTTATTATATATATGAAAATATTGGGGATATTTTTGTGTTTTTATATTATATATTTTAAAGTTTTTATTATATATATTATATATCTGTATATGTTTATATTTTTATTGTGTTTAAATTTTGATATTTTTTGTTATAAAGTATATGGGGATATTATGTATTTAAAAGTGTTTTGTTTTATATATATAAATTTTATCAATTTTATATTCTAATTTTTATATATTTTTTTTTGGTTTTTTTGTGTATATACATGTAAAATTTGTATATGATTTTATATGTTTTATGTGATATTTGTATAAATTTGGGAAATTGTATTATATATTATGGTTTATATATTATATTTATGTTGGATTCCTTATGGGAAATTTTGTTTTTTTTCTATTTTTAAAACCCCCGGGACTTACCCCATGTTCCCCCTAGGGGTTAAAAATTTCATTTTTTTATATTTAATTTCCTTTTTTATATATGTTTTTTTATGTTATATTTTTATGTTTGTGTGTATAGAATGATAATGTGTATATTAAAATATATGTTTTTTATATGTGTATTTTGATTATTTAAAAATAAGTGTATATATATGTATATATTGTTTATGTTTTTTTTATAATGTTTTATATATATTTATATATTTTGTATATGTTTTATTTTAATTTTATATATTTATATGGGATATGTTATTAAAATAATGATAAAATTTTTTATATATATGTATATTTTGTTATAAAGTATAGTTAATTTTATATATGTATTTTAGAAAATGTTTAATATTTTTAATATGTTTTATATGGGATATATGGTACTATATTTGTATTTTATGTGTTATGTATAAAATTTTTATAAAGTATATATGTGTAAATGTAATAATTTTGTATTTTTGTTTTATATGTATATATTTTATATTTTATATAATTTTATAGTTATATTTTTATATATGTATTATGTGTATTTGTAAAATATGTTTTAATGGGTTTAAAATGTATATTTTTATGTATAATAGTATATTTGTATATGGGATATATTGGATATTAAAATGTTTTATTTGTATTATATGTATATATGGTTATATTATATATATAAGTTTAATATTTATATGTTATATGTGTATATTTTTTAAATTTTATATATAAAGTTTTAATTGTATAAAGTTAATATGTATATTCGTATATTGGGATTTTATGTTATATGTTTATATGTAAAATATAAGTTATTTATATAATGTATTAGTGTATTTTTATATATAATATTTTGTTGTATATATGGGTTTTGTGTATATTTATATTAGTTATATGTGTTTATATATGGGATAGAATTTGTATAAGTTTATTTATATGTTGTTGGGAAAATTTTTGTATAAAATGTGTTATTATTTATTTTATTATTTTCTTTTGAATTTTGTATATATTTATATTTTTAATATGTGTATATTATTATATTTTTTTTTTGTTGTTTGTTATAAAATAAAGTATATTGGTATATTTTTGTATTTTATGGGGATATATGTTTAAAATTGTGTATATGTTTTTATATAATGTATATATTTTTAAAATTTTATTTATTTATTTTATATAGTATTTATTTAATTTTATATATCTTTAATTATAAATATGTTATATGTGTATATATTTTGGTTTGTTTTAATATGGTATTTTATATGTTTTATGTTTTGTTTTGTTTTGGGTTTGTATATAATATTTTATTTTTATAATGTAATATATGTTTTATGGTATTATGTTATTTTAAAAGTTATAAAGGATATAAAATTATATATTTATTATTATATATTTTATATATATTATTTTATGTGTTTTATTGTATTTTATTATATGTATAATTATATTTTATATTAATTTTGAAAATATGGGTATATTAAAATTTTGGGGATATGTATATATGGGAAAATTATTAATTATTTATTTATTAATATATGTTATATGTGTATATGTATATAGTTATATGGATATAAGGTATTTTATATTATATATTTATATGTAATTTTAATTTGTTAAATTGTTGTATATATTTAAAAGTATATATTTATTTTTATATGTGTAAATATAAATGGTTTTGCTTTTGTGTTTTTATATGTATTGGTTTTTATATTTTATAATATTTTTTGGTTTTATATATATATGTTATATGTGTTATAAATTTTTATATGTGTATATTTATATTTTGGGATATTGGGATTAATGTATATTATTTATAAAAAAATATATATATATATATTATATGTTAATTTTAAAGTTTAAAATGTATATATTGTATTTTGGAATAATGTGTTTTAAAGGTATATTATTTTAAAATATATATTTTATATATATGGGTAAAAAAAAAACCCCCCCCTATTAAAAAATTATAAATATATATTTTGTATAAAATTTTGGTTTTTTTTTTCCCCCTTTTTGGGTTTTGTGTAATTTTTTGTATTGTTATATATGAAAAATGTGTAATTATAATATGGGTATATTTTAATTGTTTTAAAGTTAAAAGATGTATATTTTAATATATATATAATTTTATATTATTTTTTTTGGGATTAATGTTTTGTGGTTTTTGTTATTTATAAAATTTATATATATGTATATTTGTATATGTATTTGTTTATATTTATATTATATGTATGTGTATATAATGTATATATTTTGGGATAGTATAAAATAATATTTATAATATAAAAAATATTTTTATTTTGATATATTTTGTTTTGTTTTGGTTTTGTTTGTGTTTTGTTGTGTGTTTTATAATAATTGGATATGGATAATCTGTATATAAATTTTAAAATTAAATTTATATTAAAAATTTTGGGTATATGTTTTATTAAATTTTATATATTATATAGGTTTTATTTATAATATATTTTTATATATATATGTGTATATTATTATTATGTTTGTTAATAAATTTTTTTTTAAAAAAAAAAAATGGGGGGATATATATTATATGGGTATATGTATATTTGTATATATATAAAATATTTTATATGTATAATTTGATATTTTGTATATATTGTATAAAGTTTTAAAATTTTATATATATATAGGATTTATAAATTTTAAAATTTGTATTTGTTTTTTTTTTATATATGTTAAAAATTTTTATATGTTATATATATGTTATTGTGATATTTATGTATAAAAAGTGTATATGTATATAATATATTTTTATATGTATATTGTAAATTGTATATATGGTTTTTTATGTTTAAAATATTAAATAGTGTTTTAAAAATGTAATAGGGGTTAAAGATATATTGTTATATGTATTATTTTTATTTTTATTTTATATTGTATATAATAAATATGTATTGGTATTTTATTTAAAATATTTATATTATATATATGTATATATGTGTATATTATTTTTTATGTTATATTATTTTATATTGTAAAAATTTTTATATGTTATTTTAAGTATTCCCGTGTTTTATGTATATATTGTTATATTATATATATTATTGTTATTATGATTTAATGTTTTATATATATGTATTCTGGGTATAAATTTTATTAAAATTTATTTATGTGTTTTATATATTTTATATATTTGTATTGTTAAAATGTATATTGTTTATTTGTATTAGTGTAATTTTATATATAATATTTATATATGTGGTATTAAAATATGTATAATGTGTATTGTTATATATGTATAAAATGTTTAATTTTTATATATGTATATTTTGTAATATTGTTTAATATGTATATATTTTATATATTTGTAATTATAAAAGGTATATTTTTAAATTTTTTTATGTTTTATTTATATTTTTTATATATTTATATTGTTATAAATTTTTTTTATATATTTTTTGTTATAATATGTATTATATTATTTTATGTATATTAAAGGGTTTTATTTTTATTTATATATGATATATATAATTATTTATGTATATATTGTATATTATATATGTTATTTTTATAGGGGTTTTAAAATATGTATATTGTTGTATATGTATATATAAAGTAATTGTTATATATTTAATATGTGTATATTTTATATACCGTATATTTTTGTGTATATATGTTTTTTGTAAAATAGTTTTTATGTGGTATTTTTTGTATATTGTAAAATGGAAAATTTTAATTATATGTTTATATATTAATAAAAATTTTAAAATTTTATATATATGTTTTATGTGTTATAAAAATGTTAATTTGTGTAATTATTTTATATGGGGGAAAATTGTAAAATATTTGTATATTTTAAAATTGTATATATGTGTATATTATTTTATATGTTATATGTATATTAAAGTATATATTGTATATGTATATATGTGAAATTTTATAGTATATATTGTAATATTGTTTATATGTATATTTGTATATATGGGTTTTTATTATTGTATTTAAAATTTTATATGTATAATGTGTATAATATTTATTATATATTTTAAAATTATTTTATGTTTATATATTGGTAGATTGGAATATGTTATATATTTTATAATGTTTTTATATTATATAGTGTATATGTATATATATTATAAAATGTTTATAATTTTATTATATGTATATATTTTTTTAATATATTTTAAAGTTATATTTGTTAAAAATGTGTATATATTTTAAAAAGTTATATGTGGTTTATTTTTATGTATATATGTGTATATGTATATTATTAAAAATGTGATATATATATAATGTAATATGTGTGGGTTTTATAGTATAATTTTTAAATTTTATGTTTTTTGGTTTTAAAATATTTTTCTATTTTGTTTAAAATAGTATTAAAAATTAAAAAAAATTTTTATATTTTATTATAAGTTATTTTGTATAAATATATTTTATGTGTATATATATGGGGTTTTATGTTTAATTAATTTTCATATGTTATATTGTTAATATTATGTATTATTGGGGATATATTGTATATAGTGTATTGTTAAAATATTGTTTTATTTTGGGGGATATATATTATTATGTTAAAGGGATTATATGATATATGTGTTTTATGTTATATGTATATTGTATATGTATTATATGTTATATGTGTAATTATATAAAATTTTTAAATATTGTATATTTGTATATGGGATATATATGTATATATGTGTATAATAAAATTTTTGTAATATGTGTATATGTATATATTTTTTATATGTATATGTTATATTTATATATTTTTAATATTATATATATATATTAATATTGTGTTTGTTTTGTAATATGGATATTTATATATGTATATATGTGTATAAAAACTATATTAAATTTTGTGTATATGGATTTATATATGTTATATTATATAAAGGTAAAATGGTTTTATTTATTTGAATATTTTAGAAAAAATATGTAAAAAAAATTTTAAAATTAATATAATGGGAAATATTAAATATAAATTTAAATATATTGTTAAGGGTTTTAAAATAAAATTTCAAAACAAAAAATTAATTTTTAAAAAGGGATATTTATAAAAATTTAAATTTAAATTTTTAAAGTATTTAATGAAAAATTGTAAAATTTTTTTAAGGGAATGAAATTTAAATAATGGAATTTTTAACTTAAAAAAAAAAAAAAAAAAAAAAAAAAAAAAAAAAATTTTTTTTTTTTTTTTTTTTTTTTTTTTTTTTTTTTTTTTTTTTTTTTTTAAAATTATGTACTTATTTTTACAAATGCAGATTGAGGTGGCCATTACTGATGTCCAAAAGCTAAATAAATGAAAATCGCATGAGGGTTTTTCCCGCTGTCCTGGCCTCCTATCCTTTCCCCCCGTGGAAATCTTTGTGGATATATTCTTACATGTATGTTCGCAAAAAAAAAATAAAAATGATAGAAAAAAAGTTTTTGAAACAAGCTTTTTTTCAACTATACCATCAAAAATACAATCCCACTTTACTGAGGAGGTTAGGGGCTTGTCTCCTCCAACATTCCCAGCCTCCGGCTCGGGAAATTCCCTTGTGCCCGACCTTTTTCCATGAAATAAGGGCCTTGGGGTTCGTCTCCGACAACGTCAGTGAGGGTCTTTGGAGGATACTGTCTTTGCGACGGCTTGGGTTTGAAAAGTCTATGTCTTTCGATTTCGTTTATGAGACCCCCGAGGTGGGGCGGGTTTGAGGCGACAGGTCTCCTCCCTTCGACCGGTGGGGTTTCGAAGAGGAAAAGTAAGGCCCCGGGGGCGCTTCGTCCCCCCTTTCCCTCATAGAAAAAAAACGTACGGCGGGTGAATATTTTAAGGATCGAAAAACGTTGGTTATCAGCTGGCGGGACATGATGAATTTTTTTCTGACTGAGTGAATGGGAAAAAAGCGGGGCCCCACTTTTTATAGCGCTTTAGCCCATCAGATCTATCCGCGTTAGTCAGGTAACCCTATCAAAAAATTTATACCAAAACAGGCACTCCCACCATGTGGTATGTAAAACAGGTCGTCCCCTTACTCATTTATTTTTTTATTTACCCATACTTTAAAGGTGATGTTCAAAAAAGTGAGGTGATAAAATATACTAAAAAAAATAAAAATAATGAGAACAACAATTAACATAACGAATTTGTAATAGAAAAAAATCAAAAATAATATAACGTAAAGAAGTAAATATAATAAATAAACAAAACCCACTACCCAAAAGACTGTAAAGAGAGAGAGACCAAAATGGGTCCCTTTGGTCTGCAATCAAAAACTTGTCCAAAAAGAGACAAACAGAGAGAGGGGAGCTGAGAGATATAAATAATATAACAATATATATACATATAAGAATAAAAAAATATCTAGGGAAAATCTTTTGGGAATGATTGCAAAGTTTTTTCGCTCACTTCCTCACTGGCCTCTATTTTTTATACCCGGAGGACTAGGTTCGAGTCCTGTCGGGGGGGGTTGTTTTTAAAATCGATATCAGTGCGAAATTGCATTTTTCCATCTTTCATAAATATAACCCAATACATTTTATTTAGGATTTTAATTGCTAATCAGTTTTTCCCCGAGTACCCCCGGGGTGAGCGTAGAAATTCGTACCCTTTTTCAAGTAGAGTAGATAGGTAATGTCTAAGGGGTGGTAAAATCTAGTTGCACACTCCCTTTTTGTGGGGCGGGGGGCATGGTTTGGTTTTGCGTGGCCCCCGGGGTTTATACCCGATGACCTAGGGTTTGAGTCCTGGTAAAGGGGTTGTTTTTTTATCGATATCAATGCATTATTTCCTCTTTTATAAAAAAACATAATAGCGAAGCATTAGTTTTTTAAATATGCATTTTATTCTATTTTCGGGTTTATTTTATTTATTTAGTTATTTTAATCATAGATTTGGGAGGTTTAGCTTTTTAAATTGATAACTTTTTTTGACCCCTTTGTTAACAGCTATAGATTAGTGTTTGGTTCACTTTGTTTACTCTTCGATTTTTTATAATAATCTTACAGGATTATAAGAGTAACATAACATTTTCCCTTTCACCATCACCAAAATGAATCATTATTCTTAAAAATAAAAATATTTTACAACATTAACCATCAATGTTCGTTTTGAACACGATTTTATACTTTTCAAATGGATATAAGCACCCCCGATTCTCTAGTCCTACCCTTCTTTGGGGGCTCTGCAGGGCAACGCTTAGAAGGCGTGAAAGAGGTAAAACCGCTTGTTCTTCAAAGAGGTGTTTGGGGGGTCAAGACGTTCTTTTTCCAATTGAAGATTTCGCGACGATAATATCAAAAATTCCAGACGGGGGAAAAAAAAAAAAAAAAAAAAAAAAAAGGGCCCCCCCAATATATACAATATAAAAAAATTTTTAAAACACAAAA
>NW_023663659.1:97873-102557 GCF_015228065.2 Penaeus monodon | reverse complement strand
TACACATATATACATATATATACACATATAAACTTATATATACACAAATATACATATATAAACACACATATACATATATATATACACATATCTACATATCTACATATATACATATACACACATATATACATATACACACATATATACATATACATATACACATATATACATATATATACATATATATACATATATACATATATATATATATATATATATATACTTATATATACATATATATACATATATATACATATATACACACATATACATATATATACATATATACATATACACATATATACATATATATATAACCATATATATACATATATACATATACACATATATACATATATATAACCATATATACATATATATACATATATATACATATCTTCTTCTTTTAACGGTAGGTTCATGTCTGAGCCGCCATGGTTACAGCATGATACTTCATTGTATTTTTCAATTTGTGATGCTCTTGGAGTGAGTACGTGGTAGGGTCCCCAGTTCCTTTCCACGGAGAGTGCCGGTGGTACCTCTTAGGTAATCATTCTCTCTATTTATCCGGGCTTGGGACCAGCACTTGACTTGGGCTGGCTTGGCCACCCAGTGGCTAGGTAGGCAATCGAGGTGAAGTTCCTTGCCCAAGGGAACAACGCGGCGCTCGGTGACTCGAACCCTCGAATTCAGATTGCCGTCGTGACAGTCTTGAGTCCAACGCTCTACCTTTTCGGCCACCGCGGCCTTGACGATCATGGGCTTCCATGATTTTTTTTCTTTAGTAATTTAGAGCGGTGGTTTGCCATTGCCTTCCGCCCGGTGTTTTTATCGAGTCACCATCTCTATTTACCCGGCACAGACTTGAGCTGGCTTGGCCACCCAGTGGCTAGGCAGGCAATCGAGGTGAAGTTCCTTGCCCAAGGGAAACAACGCGGCGGTCGGTGACTCGAACCCTCGCACTCAGATTGCCGTCGTGAGTCTTGAGTCCGACGCTCTAACCATTCGGCCACCGCGGCCCCAATTTTTTTTTTTCTTAGCGCCAGGAGTTGGAATACCATCGGCGAAGGCAACGCATTTTATGTATACACATATATACATATATATATACATATATATACATATATATACACATATATACATATATATACATATACACATATAAAAAACAACCCTCCCTGACCAGGCCTCGAACCTAGGTCACTCCGGGTATGAAACCGGAGGCCAGTGCTAAACCAACCATGCCACACGACCCACTAAAAGAAGTGTGCAACTAGGATCTTACTAGCTCCATAGACATTACCTGTCTACTCATACTTGAGTAATGACAGCGAAGTTTTACGCTCACTCCCCGTGGGCACTCGGTGGAAATTGATTTAGCAATTCAAATCCTAAGTCAGATGTCCTGAGGTATATTTATGAAAGATGGAATAATGCAATGCCGCATTGATATCGATAAATAACAACCCTCCCTGACCAGGCCTCGAACCTAGGTCACTCCGGGTATGAAACCGGAGGCCAGTGCTAAACCAGTGGTTGGTTTAGCAACCATTGTGTATGTATATACACATACATATACATATATATACATATATATACACATATATACATATATATACACATATATACATATATATACACATATACATATATATATATATATATATATATATATATATATATATATATATATAAAACATTTATACATATACACATATACATATATGTATATATATATATATATATATATATATATATATATATATATACATATATATATATATATGCTACGCCAGTGGGTCTTTGTCTCTGTGCTAAACATGTGTTAACATGAAAAGAATGACCTGGGCATGTGTTAACATGAAGGGACCTGGGCAAACATGACGCAGCTGGCTGTGAGCGGAGGAGCGGATGAACAAGCCGGGAGATGTAGTTGGGTGCTGCTCCTGTGAAGACCTCGTGTGTGCCTTTGTGACCTGATAAACTTTGTGTTGCCCTGTTATAAGCTGTATCGTGCAGTGTGACATGCTGGTTTCCCCCTGTATTGTGCCTATAGAAAAGTGTACGGGTAAATAACTTGTGTAAATAAAGGAAAGACTGTCACTCTGTGTTTAATTCGTGCCCTGCCTCGCCACGTGGCGTTTCCCCTCGTGGTGTTTTGGGACGCTGTGGTGGTTGGTGCCTCTTGGAGCTGTTCATTGTTCACGACCCTGTGGATAGCACGCCGTCTGCCTAGCCTGCCTTGTGTTGGTAGCAGAGAGACGAGGTGGCCAGCGTAACAAATGGTGTCAGGAGTGGGATTTGTGATATTTGATCAGTGAGAGCGCCGATTTATCATGTCGTCCAAAGATGGCGGCAGCCATGAGAGAAAGGAGGCTACGACTGGGGCAGGCACGAGTGAGGTGAAGCCGAGCCAGATGGACCTGATCACTGCCATGCTGGCCGGTATGAGGGAGGAAATGGCACAAAGGGCAGAAGAGCAGGCACAGAGGGCACGCGAGCAGGCGCACCATCTCGTCGAAATGCAGGCAAGGAAGGCAGAGGAACAGTTCTGCCAACTTGTTGAGGTGCTACAGAGCAATCTTGCATCTGTGAAGATGGAAACTCAGCAGTACACCGACAAGGCCTGCGACAGCGTGAAGAGTGAACCGATGGAGGAGGTGCAGACTCTGAAGGGCGAGGTTCAGGGCCTGAGGGAGGAAGTGAAGGCGGAAAGGCGGCGTCACGAGGTAGTAACGTTGCAAGCAGAGAAGGCAGACGAGGTTCTGGCAACAGATGCCAGAGTGTCAGATTTACTGGGGTCTGCCTGGGGTCCGTGGCAGGAACCCCCCGGGCCTCGCAGCGTCGGAGCCAGTGGTCGCTGCAGAAGGCTGGGGACCGATCGGAACCGCTCCCTTGGGTATAGGTGGCGGCAAACTCGGACCCGGTCAACCCGCCTCGTTGCCTCCCTCACCCCCTTCCTCCCCCCCCGGGCGTGTTAGTTCACGGCACGCGTTCTCCACCCTGCAGCCCCTCGGCCTCCAGACATTCTGTGAAGCGTAAGCCAGCTGAGTACGACGGGAAGGTGGCCTGGGAGGCATATGTCGCCCAATTTGAAATGCTGGCATCTGCCCAGGGCTGGAGCCAGGAAGAGAAGGCCCTGCAGCTGGTAACAGCGTTAAGGGGCCCCGCGGTGGAAGTGTTGGGGCATCTGCTGCCATCCCAACATGCCTCTTACACCAGCGTTTCGGAGGCTTTGAAACGCCGTTTCGGGTACCACCACCAGGCCGAGATATATCAGGCCCACTTGAAGCGGACTCGTGAGCGTGGCGAGACACTGTCCCAGCTGGCGCAGGATGTGGAGGCGCTGGTAAGGAGGTCGTACCCTGCAGCTGCAGAAGAGATGATCGTGGTCCTGGCCCGCGATTTCTTTGTTGACGCTTTGCAGGACCAGCAGCTGCAAATCCACGTCAAGCAGGCACACCCTGAGGACCTGCAGGTGGCGCTGGCGAGGGCCTTGGAGTTCGAGGCCTTCCTGAAGGCAACCAGTGGCCTAGGGCCAGCTGCTCAGCCCCGCCGTGAACTCCGGGGCCAGAAGGCTAAATGGAGAAGGTAGCATTGAGGAAGGTGAGCCCGAGCATTTTCCAAGGCTTGTGTTGGGGCTGCGGTAAGGAAGGGCACAGATGTAGTCAGTGTCGGAGGGAGCGGAGAGCACGTCCTCTCAACTGGACGGATTCTGATGCCTTCCAGCAGTGCTGCAAGGACTGTGGCAGGTATGGTCAGCATCCGAGTGCATGTCCTAAGGCTAAGGAAGTGGTACAGGCGGAAAACTCTGGAGAAGGGGCCCGAAACCTAGCCGTCCTCGGTTCCCGGGCCCCGACTTGGATAGGCAGCCGTCGAACCAGCACGATGCAGGTGGAGGGCTCAGTAGATGGAAAGCCATGCCACCTGACAGTGGACAATGGGGCTGAGAAGACCCTAGTGCGGCCTGATATGTTGGCCACTATGCGACTTCCAGACACACCACAGAGACTGTGTGGTGTCACGGGGCATTGTGTGCAGCTCAAGGGGCCAGTGGAGGCTCGTATTGGCGTGGGCAGCACGGTGCAGCGGCTGCCGGTGTATGTGGCCGATCTGGACGAGCACTGCTTGCTGGGCCTTGACTACCTGATGCAGAGTAAGGAGTGTGTCAACCTTGGACGGAAGCTGGTGAGGGTGCACGGTGAAGATGTGCCCTTGCTTCCAGAGGTTGGCTGTGCAGAGGTAGTTACGGCTGAACGACTGCACCTTGCCCCCAGTACAGAGTCTAGAATCCGGTGTCGACTGTCAAGAGTGATGCGTGGAGTAGAGGGCCTCATGGAGCCCATGTTGGACCAGGGGAGGGGTTAGTTACAGTGTTGGTAGCTAACTTCTCCGATAAGGCCCAGAAGGTGCCAGCTGGTGCAAAGCTGGGCACTTGTGAGGAAGTGGAGCATCCAGAAGAGTCGTCGGGAGCAAGGAGTTGGTTGGTGTGGGGCCGTTGCCTGACTTCCTCGAGGACTTGGCACACCGGCTGTGGTGTTACCATGGGCCAGGAAGCTACTCCTGGGGCCATGGTGAAAAAGAAGATGACGTTAGCCCCAGTAGCGGCGATGAGGACGTGGCAGACGCTGACCGAGATGAGGACGAGCATTTGGACGGTGAGGGCGATGCAACAGACGTCAAT
>NW_023663659.1:61757-92773 GCF_015228065.2 Penaeus monodon | reverse complement strand
TTTGGTATACTTGACATGATATCTGGTCTGTCTCAGCGAGTGAGCAAGATAGGTAGTGGGCCAGTTTTTATACTTACTCAGCCAATAAAATCAATCCGCATTAGGTCAGGTCAACCCACGTCACACAAGGAATACCTAAACAGATCAATCCTCATTCTGTAACTATTGCCGAAATAGGTCAATCCACGTGACCCTTATTGACCAATTATGTGGCATCTTATCCTTATAGTTATAATTATTATAAGAAATTTCGTTGTTATTCGCATTACAACTATTGACATTATTGCCACTCATTGCTGAATTGCAAAACTGAAATACGTATAAAGTCACATCCGCGTTCCTCAATATTTGGTGTTGTTTCTGCAAAGTAGGGTTTGAACACTTTATCAATATCCATATCTATCTATATATAAATACATATAGATATATACATATGTATATATACATATAGTGCATACATATATATAGACACATAGATGTACATATATTGTATATACCTATACATATATTATACATATATTTATATATATACAAATATATATATATACAAATATATAAATATATACATATATACATATATGCATATATTTATATACATATATACATATATGCATATATTTATATACATATATGAATATATTTATATACATATATGCATATATCTATGTACATATATGCATATATATTTATTTGTATATGATATATGTATATGTATATATGATATATGTATATGTGTATATGATATATGTATATGATATATGTATATATATGGTCACACAAGTGACCATAGTACGATGGTCACACAAGTGACCATAGTACGGTGGCCATAAGATACCTTTAAAGGGTATCTAGCCCCTTAAAGAGAAGGTTAGCGTTAGGAAAACGCTGTAGTAGCTAAAACGGTCTACAGGTTTGGAGGAAAAACCGTAGATATGTAAAGACACTTTCATTCAAATATAATGACGGCAGCATCGCAGTAAAAGGCTATCTTGTCTTCATCATACATCCATTGGTATTAATCAGTAAGGACGACCCAGGTATCTTAAGGCCCCTTCCACTCACGATCAATGTCTTTGTCGTAGATTTCGAAGACTGAGACACCGACTTCTGGCAGGTTCTCCCACCAAGTGTGGTCTCGAAGAGGTAAAAGTAAGGCACAGGGGCGTCTCTCATCCTTCCTCCCTCGTACAGGAATGAACGTACGGCAGGTGAATGCTTTAAGGATCGACAGCGTTTGGTAATCAACTGGTGGGACATGATGATTCTGGTCTGTCTCAGCGAGTGAGCAAGATAGGTAGTGGGCCAGTTTTTATACTTACTCAGCCAATAAAATCAATCCGCGTTAGGTCAGGTCAACCCACGTCACACAAGGAATACCTAAACAGATCAATCCTCATCCTGTAACTATTGCCGAAATAGGTCAATCCACGTGACCCTTATTGACCAATTATGTGGCATCTTATCCTTATAGTTATAATTATTATAAGAAATTTCGTTGTTATTCGCATTATAACTATTGACATTATTGCCACTCATTGCTGAATTGCAAAACTGAAATACGTATAAAGTCACATCCGCGTTCCTCAATATTTGGTGTTGTTTCTGCAAAGTAGGGTTTGAACACTTTATCAATATCCATATCTATCTATATATAAATACATATAGATATATACATATGTATATATACATATAGTGCATACAAATATATAGACACATAGATGTACATATATTGTATATACCTATACATATATTATACATATATTTATATACATATATACATATATGCATATATTTATATACATATATACATATATATTTATTTGTATATGATATATGTATATATGTATATGATATATGTATATATATGGTCACACAAGTGACCATAGTACGGTGGCCATAAGATACCTTTAAAGGGTATCTGGCCCCTTAAAGAGAAGGTTAGCGTTAGGAAAACGCTGTAGTAGCTAAAACGGTCTACAGGTTTGGAGGAAAAACCGTAGATACGTAAAGACACTTTTATTCAAATATAATGACGGCAGCATCGCAGTAAAAGGCTATCTTGTCTTCATCATACATCCATTGGTATTAATCAGTAAGGACGACCCAGGTATCTTAAGGCCCCTTCCACTCACGAGCAATGTCTTTGTCGTAGATTTCAAAGACTGAGACACCGACTTCTGGCAGGTTCTCCCACCAGGTGTGGTCTCAAAGAGGTAAAAGTAAGGCACAGGGGCGTCTCTTATCCTTCCTCCCTCGTACAGGAATGAACGTACGGCAGGTGAATGCTTTAAGGATCGACAGCGTTTGGTAATCAACTGGTGGGACATGATGATTCTAGTCTGTCTCAGCGAGTGAGCAAGATAGGTGGTGGGCCAGTTTTTATACTTACTCAGCCAATAAAATCAATCCGCGTTAGGTCAGGTCAACCCACGTCACACAAGGAATACCTAAACAGATCAATCCTCATCCTGTAACTATTGCCGAAATAGGTCAATCCACGTGACCCTTATTGACCATTATGTGGCATCTTATCCTTATAGTTATAATTATTATAAGAAATTTCGTTGTTATTCGCATTATAACTATTGACATTATTGCCACTCATTGCTGAATTGCAAAACTGAAATACGTATAAAGTCACATCCGCGTTCCTCAATATTTGGTGTTGTTTCTGCAAAGTAGGGTTTGAACACTTTATCAATATCCATATCTATCTATATATAAATACATATAGATATATACATATGTATATATACATATAGTGCATACATATATATAGACACATAGATGTACATATATTGTATATACTATACATATATTATACATATATTTATATATATATACAAATATATAAATATATACATATATACATATATGCATATATTTATATACATATATACATATATGCATATATCTATGTACATATATGCATATATTTATATACATATATGAATATATTTATATACATATATGCATATATTTATATATCTATATACATATATATACAAATATATAAATATATGTGTATATATATACACATATATATACACATATAGACATATGTACACATATATACACATATACACATATATACACATATGGGTGGGTGCTTCACGCGCATGGTGATGTGAAGCGATGGTGTGGTAGCCTAGATAGTGTTAAGTGCTTGCATGCCTTCTCGCTTGCAGCTTCCACCCCTGGCTAGCCCAGTGCGAAAAAGGGAGCAACTTTTGCATAAGTCTCCCCTGCCAGGTCACAGCCTCTCCATCATCAAGACTTCTGCAGTGCCTCCTCGTGGCCACCCATGGGTAACTGGGTACCTTGCGGTCCCAGGCTAAATATGTGGGGGATTTCGGAGCAGTAGGAGGCCCCAGAGGTACGGAGTTATGGCCCACCGGCGTGTGGACATGCTCTGGCTTCGTACTAACTCCTGCCCCCTAGCCACCCTGGGGTAATGGGGCGGCTCGGGGGAGGTGGGCCTTGCCAGTCCTCCTCCCCCCAGAATGACCCTCTGGCAACGTCCTTTTTAAATGGAATTGCTGGGCGGAGGGGTGTTGTCCCTCCCACCCAGCAAGTCAGGCGGGCTGTGGGTCCCGCTGGGAGGGCAAATGTCGGGGTGCAGGATTGGAACGAGAGTTACTCGTCCCGCCTGCGCCCCGGCAGGCGCCAACCCACCATGAAGCTTGTGGGGGAAAGCCCTCGGGAACCCCACAGGTGGATAGGCGGTCCCACAGCCTGCCAACCCCCTTTATTTGGGGCTGTGTTGGCGGGGGCGGCAGAGGTGGCGTGCACCCGGAGTGACCACCCGAGGCTTAATCTCAGGCGTGCTTTCCGGGTAGGCGCTTGGAACATCCGGTCCTTGCGGCAGGATGAGCGGTTACCTCTGCTATCGCGGGAATTGAAGCGACTGGGAGTTGAGGTGGCTGCCCTCTCAGAGGTGAGAAGACCTGGTAGCGGCACGATCAGTGTGGGTGGTTACACCTACTACTGGTCGGGCCGCAGCGATGGTCACCACCTCCAGGGTGTAGCCATAGCCATCTCCAGTCGACTTCAGCCCACGGTAGTCGAGGTGACACCGGTTGATGAGCGTATCATGGCATTGAGACTGAAGCATGCTTTTGGCTTCTTGTCTCTTATTGCTCCTACCGATGTATATAAAATCGATGTGAAAGAGGCGTTCTACGCCAAACTCGCATCTGTGGCAGACGATTGCCCCCGGCGAGACATTCGCATTGTTCTGGGCGACTTCAATGCGGTATCCGGCTGTGACCGAGCTGGCTACGAGATGTCTGTCGGCCCCCATGGCTCGGGAGCTGATCCCAGCAGCGAGAATAGCCTCCTTCTCCGGGACTTTGCTAGGTCCCAGAAAATGAGGATCTCTGGCTCCTGGTACCAGCGCTCCAACCCGCATCGCTGGACTTGGTACAGCAATACGGGTAATGTGGCCAAGGAGATCGACCACATTCTTGTCAGCACGCGATGGAGGATCCTCCAGAACTGCAGGGTTTACCGGAGTGCCGAGTTCTGTGGCACCGACCATAGGCTGCTTGTGGCTACCCTGCGGGTCCACTTCAAAACTCCCCGTCCCTCCAGTGGCCACCCTAAGGTGTTTCACTTGGACAGACTAAGGGAGGAGGAGTATGGGTTCGCCACGGCAGTCTCTGACCGATTCGCAGAAACCAGCAACCTGACAGACCCAGTTGCTCTGTGGGAGTCCTTCAAGCGCGTAACACTCGAAGCAGCTCAGGAGTCCATTGGCGTACGCCCAAGGACAAGGCAGAATACCATCTCCCTGGAGACATTAGAGGCCACTGAAGCGTGTCGCATGTGTATATGATATATGTATGTGTATATGATATATATATATGTGTATATGATATATGTATATGTGTATATGATATATGTATATGTGCATATGATATATGTATATGTGTATATGATATATGTATATGTGTATATGATATATGTATATGTGTATATGATATATGTATATGTGTATATGATATATGTATATGTGTTCATCAGGAATCTTGCTGAGGAGGTCGAAGGCCATTTCTTGGTAAATGACCTTTGCCCTGCCTACCAAGCCCTGAGAAAACTGAACCCTAAGCCCTCCTCACAGATGACTGCAGTCCGATCAGCGGATGGACGGATCATCTCAGATCATGTTGGGGTTTGTGAACGTTGGGCTGAGTACTTTGAACAGTTTTACCAGGTGGACCTTCCAACAGTTAGCTTGGATGCAAGCGATGTCACAGTGCCTGTGCCGGACCCACCCATCAGCGAGGAACCTCCTACCCTAACAGAGGTTAGGCTGGTGATTTCCAAGCTGAAGAGTGGGAAAGCTGCAGGCATATGTGATATCCCTGCTGAACTGCTAAAGGCTGTGGGTGAACCTATGGCTCGGGGCCTGCATACAGTCCTGACTGCCATTTGGCAGTCTGGTACCATTCCCCCTGACCTGCTGAGGGGTGTGGTCATCCCTCTCTGGAAGGGGAAAGGGGATTGATGGGACTGTAGCAACTATCGTGGCATTACACTGCTCAGCATACCAGGCAAGGTTCTCGCTCACATTCTTCTGAAACGGATCCGCAACCACCTACTGAGGCATCAGAGACCGGAGCAGTCTGGATTTACTCCTGGAAAATCCACAATAGACCGTATACTAGCGCTTCGAGTAATTGTGGAACGCCGTCGTGAGTTTGGTCGTGGGTTGCTCGCAGCCTACATCGACCTCAAGAAGGCGTTTGACTTGGTGCATCGGGAATCACTATGGGAGATCCTGAGGCTCAGGGGAATTCCGACACAGATTATTGGCCTGATAGCAAGCCTCTATACTGGTACTGAAAGTGCTGTAAAGTGTGGTGGGGGTATGTCGAACTTCTTCCCTGTTAATTCAGGGGTGAGGCAAGGCTGTGTCCTTGCACCCACACTTTTCAACACTTGTATGGACTGATAATGGGCAGAGCTACTAGCCAAAGTCAGTGCGGAGCAACACTAGGCAATATTAAGGTCTCGGACCTTGACTTTGCTGACGATGTTGCCATCCTATCTGAGTCCTTGGAGTCACTTGTGGCGGCTCTTGATGCATTTAGCAATGAGGCGAAGCCCCTAGGCCTAGAGGTCTCCTGGACTAAGACCAAGATTCAGGACTTTGGGGGCCTGTTAGGGGAACCCGTTCAGTCGATCCATGCTTGCGGCGAGGACGTTGAAGTCACAGAAAGTTTTACATACCTTGGTAGCGTAGTCCATATCTCTGGGTTGTCAGACCAGGAAGTCAGTAGACGGATTGGTCTGGCAACAGGAGCCATGAATTCGATCAACAAGAGCATTTGGAGATGTCGGTACCTATGCAGAAGGACCAAGCTGTGTGTCTTCAAGGCCTTGATACTTCCAGTTTTGCTCTATGGAAGTGAAACCTGGACGCTATCCAGTGCCTTGGAGTCTCGCCTTGATGCCTTTTGTAACAAGTCCCTTCGCCGGATCATGGGGTACAGTTGGCAGGACCACGTGTCCAACCGGCGGTTACACCGTGAGACTGGCATGGGACCTGTTACTTGCATAATCCGGGATCGCCAACTCAGGCTATATGGCCACCTAGCTCGCCTCCCTATAGACGACCCTGCCCATCAGGTTGTCTCTCTGCGAGACAACCCTGGGTGGAGGACACCTGTGGGACGTCCTAGGAGATCATGGCTTGAGCAGCTCGACGAGACCTGTCGCGAGGAATTAGAGATGGGCCGTGTGCCTGCCTGGAGACTCGCCTCGAGGGATCCTCGTGGCTGGAAGCGAAGGGTGGATGCGGCCATGCGCCCCCGTCGGCGTTAGCCCCTTCATGATGATGATGATGATACACTTATAGGCATATGTACACATATATATACACATATACGCATATATATACATATATACACATATATATACACATATACGCATATATATACATATATACACATATATACACATATATACACATATATATAAACATATACGCATATATATACATATATATACACATATACACATATATACACATATACATATATTTATATACATATTATGCATATATTTATATAACATATAGCATATATTTTATATACAGATAGGCATAATAGTTTAAATACATCTATGCATATATATTTATTGTATATGAATATATGTATATATTATATGATATTGTATATATATGGTCAACACAGTGACCCTAGTACGGTGGCCATAAGATACTTTAAAGGTTTCCTGGCCCTAAAGCGAAGGTTAGCGTTAGGAAACGCTGTAGTAGCTAAAACGGTCTACAGGTTTGGAGGAAAAACCGTAGATACTAAAGACACTTTATTCAAATAATGGAACGGCAGCATAGACAGTAAAAGGCTATCTTGTCTTCTCATCATCCATTGGTATTATCATTAAGGAAACCCAGGTATCTTAAGGCCCCTTCCACTCACGAGCATGTCTTTGTCGTAGATTGCAAAGACTGCACACCGACTTCTGGCAAGGTCTCCCACAGGTGTGGTCACAAAGAGGTAAAGTAAGGCCAGGGGCGTCTCTTATCCTTCCTCCCTCGTACGAAATGGAACGTAAGGCAGGTGATGCTTTAAGGATCACACGTCGGTTTGTATCAACTGTGGGACATGATGATTCATAGTCTGTCTCAGCGAGTGAGCAAGATAGGGGGTGGTTTAGGCCAGTTTTTTATACTTACTCATCCAATAAAATCAATCCGCGTTAGGTCAGGTCCAACCCCCGTCCACACAAGGAATACCTCACAATCATCCTCATCCTGTTAACTCTTGCCGAATAGGTCAATCCACGTGACCCTTATTGACCATTATGTGGCATCTTATCCTTATAGTTATAATTATTTAAGAAATTTCGTTGTTATTCGCATTTAATAACTATTGACAGTATTGGCCCACTCATTGCTGAATTGCAAAACTGAAATACTATAAAGGTCCAACATCCCCGCGTTTCCTCAATATTTGGTGTTGTTTCTGTCACAGTAGTGTTTGACACTTTATCAATATCCATATCTATCTATATATAATACATATCGATATATACATTATGTTAGTATATACATATAGGGCATACATATATATAGACACATAGATGTACATATATTGTATATACCTATACATATATTATACATAATTTATATTATATATACAAGTATATATAAAATATATACATATATACAATATATGCATCTGTTTCATATTTATATATCTAATACATATATATCAAATATATAAATAGATGTGTATATAATACAATATATATACACATATAGACATTATGTACACATATATAACACATATACACATATAACACCATATGTGGGTGCTTTCACGCGCATGGTGATGTGAAGCGATGGTGTGGTAGCCTAGATAGTGTTAAGTCCTTGCCATGCCTCCTCGCTTCCACTTTCCCCCCTGGCTAGCCCAGTGCGAAAAAGGAGCAACTTTTTCATAAGTTCCCCTGCAGGTCAACAGCCTCTCCATCATCAAGACTTCTGCAGTGCTCCTCGTTGCCACCCATGGGTAACTGGGTACTTGGCGGTCCCCAGGTAAATATGTGGGGGATTTCGGAGCAGTAGGAGGCCCCAGAGGTACGGAGTTATGCCCCACCGGCGTGTTGAACCATGCTCTGGCTTCGTACTAACTCCTGCCCCCTAGCCACCCTGGGGTACTGGGGCGGCTCGGGGGAGGTGGGCCTTGCCCAGTCCTCCTCCGCCCAGATGACCCTACTGGCAACGTCCTTTTTAAATGGAATTGCTGGGCGGAGGGGTGTTGTCCCTCCCAACCCAGCAGTCAGCGGCTGTGGGTCCCTCTGTGAAGGGCAACTGTTCGGGGTGCAGGATTGGAACGAGAGTTTACTCGTCCCCCTGCGCCCCGGCACGCGCCAACCCACCCATGACAGCTTGTGGGGGAAAGCCCTCTGGGAACCCCACAGTGGATAGGCGTTCCCACAGCCTGCCCAACCCCTTTATTTGGGGCTGTGTTGGCGGGGCGGCAGAGGTTGGCGTGCACCCTGAGTGCCACCGAGGCTTATCTCGCGTGCTTTCCGGGTAGGGCGTTTTGGAACATCCGGTCCTTGCGGCAGGATGACGGTTACCTCTGCTACATCGCGGTAATTGAAGCGCTGGGAGTTGAGTTGGCTCTGTGCCTCTTCATAGGTTAGAGAAGACCTGGGTAAGCGGCAACGATCATTGTGGGTGTTACACCCTACAACTGTCGGGCCGCAGCGATGGTCACCCCTCCAGGGTGAGCCATAGCCATCTGCCAGTCGACTTCAGCCCACGGTAGTCGAGTGACCTGTTTATGGAGCGTATCATGGCAATTTGAGACTGAAGCATGCTTTTGGCTTTCTTGTCTCTTAGTGCTCCTACCGATGTATATAAATATCGATGTGACAGAAGTCTTTCTACGCCAAACCTCCCGCATCTGTGGCAACGAGTTGCCCCCGGGCGAGACATTCGCATTGGTTCTGTGGCGACTTAATGCGGTATCCGGCTGTGACCGAGCTGGCTACGAGATGTCGTCGGCCCCCTGGCTCGGGAGCTTGATCCCAGCAGCGAGAATAGCCTCCTTCTCCGGGACTTTGCTAGTTCCCAGACAAATGAGGATATCTGGCTCCGGTACCAGCGCTCCAACCCTCATCGCTGGACTTGGTACGAAATACGGGTAATGTTGCCAAGTAGATACCACATTCTTGTCAGCAACGCGGATGGAGGATCCTCCTCCAGAACTGCAGGGTTTTACCGATTGCGAGTTCGGTGGCACCGACCATAGGCTGCTTGTGGCTACCCTAGCGGTCCACTTCAAAACCCCGTCCCTACCATGGCCACCCTAAAGGTGTTTTCACTTGTGACAGACTAATGGAAGGAGTATGGGTTCGCCACGGCAGTCTCTGACCGACTCGCAGAAACCAGCAACCTGACAGACCCAGTTGCTCTGTGGGAGTCCTTCAAGCGGTACACTCGAAAGCAGCTTCAGGAGTCCCATTGTGGCGTACGCCCAAGGAAACAAAAGGCAGAATAACCATCTGGCCTGGAGACATTAGAGGCCACTGAAGCGTGTCGCATGTGTATAATGATATATGTAGTGTATATGATATATGATATATGTGTATATGATATATGTATACACATGTGTCTAGATATATGTATATGTGCATATGATATATGTTATATGTGTATAATGATATATGTAATATGTGTATATGATATCTGTAATATGTGTATATGATATATGTATTGTGTATATGAATATGTATAAAATGTGTAGATGATATATGTATCTTGTATATGAATATATGTATTGGGTTCATCAGGAATCTTGCTGGGGAGTCGAAGGCCATTTCTTGTACAATGACCTTTGCCTGCCACCCCAAACCCCTGGAGAAAACTGACCCTACGCCCTCCTCACAGATTCTGCAGTCCCGATCACGGATGGACGGAGTCATCCTCAGATCATGTTGGTTTGGTGAACGTGGGCTGAGTACTTTGAACGCTTTTTACCCAGGTGGAACCTTCCAACAGTTAGCTTGGATGCAAGCGTGTCACAGTGCCTGTGCGGAACCCACCCATCAGCGAGAAACCTCCTACCCTACACAGAGGTATGCTGGTGCTATGTTTCCAAGCTGAAAGTGGGAAAGCTGCAGGCATAGCTGGATATCCCCTGCTGAACTGCTAAGGCTGTGTGTTGAACCTTATGCTCGGGGCTGCATACCAGTCCCTGACTGGGCCAATTTGGCAGTCTGGCACGCAATTCCCCCTGATCATTCCCCCCTGCCCTGCTTGAGGGGTTGTGTCATCCCTCTCTGGAAGGGGAAAGGGGATTGATGGGACTGTATCAACTATCGTGGCATTACACTGCTCAGCATACAGGCAGGTTCTCGCTCACATCTTCTGAAACGGATCAGGCAACCACCTACTGAGGCATCAGAGACCGGTATCGGTCTGGATTTACTCCTGGAAAATCCACAATAGACCGTATACTAGCAGCTTCGCGTAATTGTGGAACGCCGTCGTGAGTTTTTGGTCGTGGTTGCTCGCAGCTACCTCGCCTCAAGAAGGCGTTTTACTTGGTGCACGGAATCACTATGGTGGATATCTGAGGCTCATGGGACTTCCGACACAGATTATTGGCCCTGAATAGCAGCCTCTATACTGGGACTGAAATGCTTAAAGTGTGGTGGGGTATTTCCGAACTTCTTCCCTGTTTAATTCAGGTAGGCAAGCTTGTGTCCTTGCACCCACACTTTTCAACACTTGTATGACGGAATAATGGGCAATAGCTACTAGCCAAAGTAGTGCGGAGCAACCTAGGCAATATTAAGGTCCGGAACTTGACCTTTGCTGACTGATGTTCCATCCTATCTGAGTCCTTGGAGTCGCACTTGTTGGCGTCTCTTGATGCTTTAGAGCAATGAGGCGGAGCCCCTAGCCTAGAGGTCTCCTGGACTAAGACCAAGATTCAGACTTTGGGGCTGTAGGGAACCCGTTCAGTCGATCCATGCTTGCGGCGAGGACGTTGAAGTCACAGAAATTTTTTACATACCTTGGTAGCGTAGTCCCATTCTCTGGGTTGTCAACCAGGAAGTCGTAGATCGGATTGGTCTGGCAACATGAGCCTGAATTCGATCAACAAGAGCATTTGGAGATGTCCGGTACTATGCAGAAGGACCAAGCTGTGTGTCGTTCAAGGCCTTGATACTTCAGTTTTGCTCTATGGAAGTGAACCTGGACGCTATCCAGTGCCTTGGAGTCTCGCCTTGATGCCTTTTGTAACAATTCCCTTCGCCGGATCAGGGGTCAGTTGGCAGGCCCACGTGTCCACCCGGCGTTCACCGTGAGACTGGCATGGGACCTGTTACTTGCACTAATCCGGGAATCGCCAACTCAGGGCTAATATGGCCACCTATCTCGCCTCCCTATAGACGACCCTGCCCATCAAGGTTTCCTCTCTGCGAGACAACCCTGGGTGGAGGATCACCTTGTGGGACGTCCTAGGAGATCAATGGCTTGAGCAGCTCGACGAGACCTTTCGCGAGGAATTAGAGGTGGCCGTGTGCCTGCCTGGAGAACTCGCCTCGAGGGATCCCCTCGTGGCTGGAAGCGAGGTGGATGCGGCCATGCCCCCCGTCGGCGTGTTACCCTTCATGATGATGAATGATGATACACTTATAGGCGATATGTACACATATATATAACCCCTATACGCATATATATACATATTACACATATAATACACATATACGCATATATACACATATATAATACAACATAATACACATATATATAAACATATACGCATATATAATGCATATATGCCCATATACACACATATACACATATACACATAATATAAACACCTATACACTATATAGACACATATACAATATATACACATATATACACATATACATATATATACACATATACACATATATACACATATATACACATATACATATATATACATATATATATGCATGTATGTATATGTGTATAGTGCATGTATGTTTATATGTGTATATGATAATATGTAACACTGTGTACATATGATATATTTACTGTTTTATTGATATAATGTACCTGTGTTCTATGATATAATTTGACATTGTATATGATATATGTACATGTGTATATGATATATGTATATGTGTATATGATATATGTATATATATGCATGTATTTATATGTGTATGTGACCATAGTACGTTGGTCACACCGTATATGATATATGTATATATAATATATGTATATATAATATATTGTAATATGTTATAGATAATATATGTATATGTATATATAATATATTGTATATGTATATATAATATATGTATATATATATGCATGAATGTATAAGTGTATATGACCATAGTACGGTGGTCACACAAGTGACCATAGTACGGTGGTCACACAAGTGACCATAGTACGGTGGTCACACAAGTGACCATAGTACGGTGGCCATAAGATAACCTTTAAGGGTATCTTATCTGGCCCCTTAAAGAGAAGGTTTACCGTTAGGAACGCTGTAGTAGCTAAAAACGGGTCTACAGGTTTGGAGGAAAAACCTTAAGATATCTTAAGACACTTTTATTCAAATATAATGACGGCAGCATCGCAGTAAAAGGCTATCTTTGTCTTCATCATACTCCATTTTATTAATCATAAGGACTACCCAGGTATCTTAAGGCCCCTTCCAACTCACGATCAATATCTTTGTCGTAGATTTTCGAAGATGAGACACCGGAAATCTGTATGTTCTCCCACCAGGTGGTGGTCTCGAAGAGGTACAAGTAAGGCACAGGGCGTCTCTCATCCTTCCTCCCTCATACTGGAATGAACGTACGGCAGGTGAATGCTTTAGGGATCGACAGCGTTTGGTAATCAACTGGTGGGACATGATGATTCTAGTCTGTCTCAGCGAGTGAGCAAGATAGGTAGTGCCCAGTTTTTATACTTAGCCAATAAAATCAATCCGCGTTAGGTCAGGTCAACCCACGTCACACAAGGAATACCTAAACAGGTCAATCCTTATCCTGTAACTATGCCGAAAATCCAAGTGCCCACCTTATTGACCAATTAGGTGGCACCTTAATCTTATAGTTCTAATTATTTATAAGCAATTTCGTGTTATTCGCATTTATGCTCTTGGAACATTATTGCACTCATTGCTGAATTGCAAAACTGAAATACGGAATAAAGTCCATCCGCGTTCCTCAATATTTGGTGAGCTTTCTGCAAGTATGGTTTGAACACTTTATCATATCTATATCTATCTATATAATAAATACATATAGATATATATCAAATGTAATATATACAAATAGAGCATAAATATAATATACACATAGATGAACATATATTGTATATACATATACATATATTATACATATATTGTATATACATATACATATATTATACATATATTGTATATACATATACATATATTATACATATATTTATTATATATATATTTACAAATATATAAATATATCCATATTACAGATATGCATATATTTATATACATATATACACATATATACACATAGACACTTATATACACATAGACACTTATATACACATATATATACGCATATATACATATCATATAACTATAAATACCACATATATGTTAAATATGATATAGTATATGTATATAGAATATAATGTATATTAGGATAGAATATATTTCTACGCCAGTGGGTCTTTGTCTCTGTGCGAAACAAGTGTTAACATGAAATGGACCTGGGCAAACATGAACGCGCTGGCTGTGAGCGGAGGAGCGGAGGAACAAGCCGAGAGACTGCAGTTGGTGCTGCCTCCTGTCAAGACCTCGTGTGTGCCCTTGTGACATGAGATAAACCTGGTGTTGCCTGTTTTATAAGCTGTATTGTGCTGTGTGACATGCTGGTTTCCCCCCTGTATTGTGCCTATAGAAAAGTGTACGGGTAAATAACTTGTGTAAATAAAGGAAAGACTGTCATTTTGTGTTTTCTTCGTGCCCTGCCTCGCCACTTGGCGTTTCCTCTCCTGGTGTTCTGGGACGCTGTGGTGTTCGGAGCCTCTTGGAGCTGTTCAGTGTTCACGACCCTGTGGATAACGCCGTCTGCCTAGCCTGCCTTGTGTTGGTGGCAGAGAGAGACGAGGCGGCCGGCGTAACAAATGGTGTCAGGAGTGGGATTTGTGATATTTGATCAGTGAGAGCGCCGATTTATCATGTTCTCCAAAGATGGTGGCAGTCATGAGGGAGAGGAGGCTATGACTGAGGCAGGCATGAGTGATGTGAAGCCGAGCCAGATGGACCTGATCACTGCCATGCTGGCCGGTATGAGGGAGGAAATGGCACAAAGGGCAGAAGAGCAGGCACAGAGGGCACGCGAGCAAGCGCACCATCTCGTCGAAATGCAGGCAAGGAAGGCAGAGGAACAGTTCTGCCGACTTGTTGAGGTGCTACAGAGCAATCTTGCATCTGTGAAGATGGAAACTCAGCAGTACACCGACAAGACCTGCAACAGCGTGAAGAGTGAACTGATGGAGGAGGTGCAGACTCTGAAGGGCGAGGTTCAGGGCCTAAGGGAGGAAGTGAAGGAGGAAAGGCGGCGTCACGAGGTAGTAGCGTTGCAAGCAGAGAAGGCAGACGAGGTTCTGGCAACAGATGCCAGAGTGTCAGATTTACTGGGGTCTGCCTGGGGTCTGTGGCAGGAAACCCCCGGGCCTCGCAGCGTCGTGTCGCAGCCAGTGGTCGCTGCAGAAGGCTGGGGACCCATCGGAACCGCTCCCTTGGGTATAGGTGGCGGCAAACTCGGACCCGGTCAACCCGCTTCGTTGCCTCCCTCAGCCTCTTCCTCCCCCCCAGGTGTGTTAGTTCACGGCACGCGTTCTCCACCCTGCAGCCCCTCGGCCTCCAGACATTCTGTGAGGCGTAAGCCAGCTGAGTACGACGGAAGGTGGCCTGGGAGGCATATGTTGCCCAATTTGAAATGCTGGCATCTGCCCAGGGCTGGAGCCAGGAAGAGAAGGCCCTGCAGCTGGTAACAGCGCTAAGGGGCCCCGCGGTGGAAGTGTTGGGGCATCTGCCGCCATCCCAACATGCCTCTTACACCAGCGTGGTGGAGGCTTTGAAACGCCGTTTCGGGCACCACCACCAGGCCGAGGTATATCGGGCCCGCTTGAAGAAGCGGACTCGTGAGCGTGGTGAGACACTGTCCCAGCTGGCGCAGGATGTGGAGGCGCTGGTAAGGAGGTCGTACCCTGCGGCTGCGGAAGAGATGATCGTGGTCCTGGCCCGTGATTTCTTTGTTGACGCTTTACAGGACCAGCAGCTGCAAATCTACGTCAAGCAGGCACACCCTGAGGACCTGCAGGTGGCGCTGGCGAGGGCCTTGGAGTTCGAGGCCTTCCTGAAGGCAACCAGTGGCCTAGGGCCAGCTGCTCAGCCCCGCCGTGAACTCCGGGGCCAGAAGGCTAAATGGAGAAGGTAGCATTGAGGAAGGTGAGCCCGAGACTTTCCAAGGCTTGTGTTGGGGCTGCGGAGAGGAAGGGCACAGACGTAGTCAGTGTTGGAGGGAGCGGAGAACACGTCCTCTCAACTGGACGGATTCTGATGCCTTCCAGCAGTGCTGCAAGGACTGTGGCAGGAATGGTCACCAGCCGAGTGCATGTCCTAAGGCTAAGGAAGTGGTACAGGCGGAAAACTCGGACATGCTGGAGAAGGGGGCCGAAACCCAGCCGTCCTCGGTTCCCGGGCCCCGACTTGGGTAAGCTGCCGTCGAACCAGCACGATGCAGGTGGAGGGCTCAATAGATGGGAAGCCATGCCGCCTGACAGTGGACAATGGGGTTGAGAAGACCCTAGTGCGGCCTGATATGTTGGCCACTATGCGACTTCCAGACGCACCACAGAGACTGTGTGGTGTCACGGGGCATTGTGTGCAGCTCAAGGGGCCAGTGGAGGCTCGTATTGGCGTGGGCAGCACGGTGCAGCGGCTGCCGGTGTATATGGCTGATCTGGACGAGCACTGCTTGCTGGGCCTTGACTACCTGACGCAGAGTAAGGCGTGTGTCGACCTTGGACGGAAGCTGGTGAGGGAGCACGGTGAAGATGTGCCCTTGCTTCCAGAGGTTGGCTGTGCAGAGGTAGTTATGGCTGAGCGACTGCACCTTGCCCCCAGGACAGAGTCTAGAATCCGGTGTCGACTGTCAAGAATGATGCGTGAAGTAGAGGGCCTCATGGAGCCCATTCAAAACCTGCAGCTGGCTGATGGCGTAGCGGTTGGGCGGAGCCTTGTTGGACCAGGGAAGGGGTTAGTTACAGTGTTGGTAGCTAATTTCTCCGATAAGGACCTGAAAGTGCCAGCTGGTGCAAAGCTGGGCACTTGTGAGGAAGTGGAGCGTCCAGAAGAGTCGTCGGGGAGCGAGGAGTTGGTTGGTGTGGGGCCGTTGCCTGACTTCCTCGAGGACTTGGCGCACCGGCTGTGGCGTTACCATGGGCCAGGAAGCTACTCCTGGGGCCATGGTGAAAAAGAAGATGACGTTAGCCCCAGTAGCGGCGATGAGGACGTGGCAGACGCTGACCGAGATGAGGACGAGCATTTGGACGGTGAGGGCGATGCAGCAGACGTCAATGGTGAACATGAGCCAGGTCTTGGGACAGGAGATACCCCTCTGGGTGCCACTGCCAATCTACCGCCGCCCACACCTCCTCCAGAGCGACCTCAGCGAGAGCGAAGAAAGCCGCGCTGGATGAAAGATTTTTGTGTTTCTGAGAACTTATTTTATTTAAATTTTTATGTAGTTTGTTTCAGGTTTAGATATGTCAGAGCAGACGGGTCGTCTGCTTGATAGGGGGGGGATAGTGCTACGCCAGTGGGTTTTTGTCTCTGTGCGAAACATGTGTTAACATGAAGGGACCTGGGCAAACATGACGCAGCTGGCTGTGAGCGGAGGAGCGGAGGAACAAGCCGCGAGACGCAGTTGGGTGCTGCTCCTGTGAAGACCTCGTGTGTGCCCTTGTGACATGAGATAAACCTGGTGTTGCCCTGTTATAAGCTGTATTGTGCTGTGTGACATGCTGGTTTCCCCCCTGTATTGTGCCTATAGAAAAGTGTATGGGTAAATAACTTGTGTAAATAAAGGAAAGACTGTCATTTTGTGTTTTCTTCGTGCCCTGCCTCGCCACTTGGCGTTTCCTCTCCTGGTGTTCTGGGACGCTGTGGTGTTCGGAGCCTCTTGGAGCTGTTCAGTGTTCACGACCCTGTGGATAACGCCGTCTGCCTAGCCTGCCTTGTGTTGGTGGCAGAGAGAGACGAGGCGGCCGGCGTAACAATTTGTATATGTATATATAATATATGTATATGTATATATAATATATGTATATGTATATATAATATATGTATAAATATATATAATATATGTATATGTACGCTGGCCATAAGATACCTTTAAAGGGTATCTTATCTGGCCCCTTAAAAAGAAGGTTAGCATACATACATACATATATGCATATATTTATATACATATATACATATATGCATATATTTATATACATACATACATATATGCATATATTTATATACATATATAAATATATATATACAAATATATAAATATATGTGTATATATATACACATATACACATATATACACATATAGACATATGTACACATATACACATATGTACACATATACACATATATACACATATATATATACACATATACACATATGTACACATATACAGATATATACACATATATATACAAATATACACATATACACATATGTATACACATATACACATATATACACATATATATACTCATATTTGAATAAAAGTGTCTTTACATATCTACGGTTTTTCCTCCAAACCTGTAGACCGTTTTAGCTACTACAGCGTTTTCCTAACGCTAACCTTCTCTTTAAGGGGCCAGATACCCTTTAAAGGTATCTTATGGCCACCGTACTATGGTCACTTGTGTGACCACCGTACTATGGACACTTGTGTGACCATATATATGCATATATCATATACATATATCATATACACATATACATATATCATATACACATATACATATATCATATACACATATACATATATCATATACACATATACATATATCATATACACATATACATATATCATATACACATATACATATATCATATACACATATACATATATCATATACACATATACATATATCATATACACATATACATATAGCATATACACATATACATATATCATATACACATATACATATATCATATACACATATACATATATCATATACACATATACATATATCATATACACATATACATATTTCATATACACATATACATATATCATATACACATATACATATATCATATACACATATACATGTGTATATGTATATATGTATATGTATATATGTATATGTATATGTATATGTGTATATGTATATGTGTATATGTATATGTGTATATGTGTATATGTGTGTATATGTGTATATGTGCATATGTGTGTATATGTGTGTATATGTGTATATGTGTGTATATGTGTATATGTATATGTGTATATGTATATGTGTATATGTATATGTGTATATGTATATGTGTATATGTGTATATGTATATGTGTATATGTATATGTGTATATGTATATGTGTATATGTGTATATGTGTGTATATGTATATGTGTATATGTATATGTGTATACGTATATGTGTATATGTATATATGTATATGTATATGTGTATATGTGTATATGTGTGTATATGTATATGTGTATATGTATATGTGTATACGTATATGTGTATATGTATATGTGTATATGTATATGTGTATATGTACATGTGTATATGTATATGTGTATATGTATATGTGTATATATATATGTGTATATGTATATGTATATGTGTATATGTGTATATGTATATGTGTATGTGTATATGTGTATATGTATATGTGTATATGTATATGTGTATATGTATATGTGTATATGTATATGTGTATATGTATATGTGTATATGTATATGTGTATATGTATATGTGTATGTATATGTGTATATGTATATGTGTATATGTATATGTGTATATGTATGTGTATATGTTATGTGTATATGTATATGTGTATATGTATATGTGTATATGTATATGTGTATATGTATATGTGTATGTATGTATATGTGTATATGTATATGTGTATATGTATATGTGTATATGTATATGTGCATATGTATATATGTATATGTGTGTATATGTGTATATATATATGTGTACATATGTCTATATATGTATATATATGTGTACATATGTCTATATATGTATATATATGTGTACATATGTCTATATATGTCTATATATGTGTACATATGTCTATTATGTTACCATATGAAAATATTTATTTTAAAATTTGGTAATTAGGTCGATATATGTATATATGGTGAAATGGGTCTCTATATTATATATATGTGTACAATTTAATTGTTATAGGGGGTTACATAGGTCTTTTTATGTTATTTTGTACATAGGTTATTTTTGTATATATATGTGTATTGTGTGTATATATTACACATATATCATTATTTTGTTATATAGAATTTTTATATATTTGATATAGTGCAATAGTATATAATAGATATATGATATTGCATATATGTATATAAAAATCATATATTTGCATTTTGAATATGCAATATGTATTTGTATAAAAAATATATGCATATAATATGCAATATGCATATTCATATATATATGCATATATGCTATATGATAATGTATATTGTATATAAATATATGCATATATGTATTATGTATTTTTTTATATAGTTGTATATATAAAAAAATAATGTTAAATATGTATAGTATATTTTTATTTTTTTATATATATATATATATATATATATAATTATATATAAATATGTATATTATATTTTTAAATTATTTGTTTATATAAAAAATATATTTATAGGAATTTTTATATTTTTTGTATATATATATTATTAGGGAAAAAAAACCCCAAAATAAAAAAACTGATTTTTTTTCTTTTGGGGGTTTTTTTTCCATTGTATCAGCACGGAAGAGTTTTTTGCTTTTCATATATAATATAATAATATAATAATATATATATATTATATAATATATATATATTAAATATATTTTTAATATATATATAAATATTTATATATTTGTATTTATATACATAATTTGTATTGTATATATTTTATTTTGTTATATATATTATATATATATATATAAAAATTATGTAAATTCAATATATGTACATCAGGTCTTATAGTATGCACTATAGTTAGATACATAGTTGCACTATATGTATAATACATAGTATATATCTATAGTTTTTATATAGATGATATAAGATTTTTGAAAAAGTGTTAAAACCCTACTTTGCGAAACAACACCAAATTGAGGACGCGGATGTGACTTTTTTCGTATTTCATTTTTGAAATTTCAGCATGTTTGGCAATAATGTCAATAGTTATAATGCAATATAAAACAAAATTGCTTATAAAAATTATAACTATAAGGATGGTCCCACAAAATGGTAAATAAGGGCCAGTGGTTGACCTGGTTCGGCAATATTTTACAGAATGAGATTGACCTGTTTAGGTATTACTTTTGTGACGGGGTTGACCTTACCTAACGGTTGATTTTATTAGCTGAAAAGTTAAAACTCCCCCACTACCTATCTTGATCATTTGCTAACAGACCAAATCATCATGCCCCACCATGATTCCCAAAACCTGTCGACCCTTAAAAGCTTTTCACCTGCCGTCGTTATTCAGTATGGGGGAGGAGGAGAGGCGCCCTGTCCCTTACTTTTACCTCTTCGAGAGCACACCTGGGGGGGAAAACCTGCCAAAAGTCGGGTCTTTCTTCAAAATCTACGAAAAAGGCATTGTGTGAGTGGAAAAGGGGGCCTTAAGTCGTGGTCACCCACTGTTAATACCAAGGGATGTTGATGAAACAAATAGCCTTTACTACGATGCTGCCCTCATTTATTTGAAAAATGTGTCTTTCATATCTACATTTTTCCCCCAAGCCCGTAGACGTTTTGCTACTACAGCGTTTTCCCAACGCAACCTTCTTTTTAAGAGGCCCTTTTAAAAGGGTTTTATGGGCCCCGTAATATGGTACTTGTTGACCACCGTATATGGTCATATAAATATACATAATGCATATTTCTACATTTTAAAATACCTTACATATATCATATACACTATCATATATGCATTTAAACTACATATATTATATAACATAACATTTCAATACACTTACATTTCATATACCAATACTATATGATATATTCTACATATATTATATATACATAAAATATATCTTACCATAACATACGCATATATATCTACAATATTATATGTATTACATATATCTGTAACTATACATACATGCTTATATATACATATATTTATATACATTACATATAATATACACTATACATACATGCTATAATAATATATTATAATTTCTATACATATCATTACCTTACATACATGCATATAATATACTATAATAATTTTACATAACAATTCAATCACAACAATACATATTATATACATATAAAATATATGTATATATATGCATGTACATATGATATAGTATATGTCATGCAATATATACATAAATTTTAGTACAATACATATATCATATACACATACATTACAATTTTAAAGTAATATTGATGTACTATAATATATGTATTGTACATCAAAATATACTATTTATATGTACAAAACATATATCATATCGCATGTATTGCCCTATTAAAACCATATTACATGAATATATACTATTCTATGTACTATACATATATCAATCCATACAATACATGATATATATACATATATCATATTAAAATATACATTACCTATACTATACAGCATATACCTTATTATATACAATAATATAATATACACATACAAAACATCTATATATACATAAATATCAATATTTTTATATCATATTTTATATAAACATATATTAATTTTACATATATAACTATACATATATCATATAACCCTACATATATCATATACCATATTAAAACATGCATATAATACATAATTATATATACAATATCATATATACATAAAATAATTATTAAAATCATTATGTTAAAATATGTATAAGTGTATATTTATATATATTATAATGTTTTGTATATATGTTAAGTTATTGTATATATATTATATATGTATGTTATGTTTTTATATGTATATGTGTTAAAGTTATATGTATATGTGTTATGTATAATATTATATATGTGTATATGTATATATATGTTTTATATGTGTATATGTATATAAGTATATATGGTATATGTAATACGGGGTATATATGTGTTATTTTTTATGTATATATGTGTGTAGTTTTATATAATATAATATATATATTAAAAATTAATTTGTGGTTGTGTGGTGGTATGAAAATTTTGTGTATGAATATATGTGTTTTATAATGGTATATTATTTTATATTGGTATATGAATATATGGTTTGTTATATATATATATATATTAAATATATGTATATAGTGTATATGTATAAAGTATATTGATTATGTTAAAATGTAATTTTGTTATTGTATAATTTTGTATATATTATTATATATGTATATATTATTTATTATATATATGTATATATGTATAATATGTATATATGTGTATAGGGGTTATATGTGATAATTAAAAATGTGTATTGTATTATGTGTATATAATTGATATTTGTATATGTATAATGTGTTATGTATAATGTTATATTATATATGTTTTATGTACATATATATGTATATATATTAATGTATATATGGTGTTTATGTATATATAATTGTTATGCTATGTATATATGGTTAAAGTAATATATATAGATAATAGATAATTGTTATGTGTATATGTATAGATGTGTAATGTTTTTAAAGTATATGTGTATATAGATGTTATATGTGTTATGTATATTAGTATATGTGTATGTAGATTATATGTGTTATGTGTATTAGATGTTAAAATGTGTATATGTGTATTAGATGTATAGTGTATATGGTATAATATGTTAATATTATATATATATATATATATAATTGTGTGTGTGTGTGTGGTGCGTGTGTGTGTGTGTGTGTATGTAGTATATTGTTTATTGTATTTATTGTTATTTGTAATAGTGTTTATTGTGTATTTGTATATATAGTGTATATGTGTTATTAGGTATTGGTTATGTATATATATGAATAATTCTATATATATGTTATGTGCATATAATGTATTATGTGTATATTTAAAATGTATTATATTAATAATTAATTTATATATTAATATAATATGTATATGTGCATTATATGTATATATGGATATGTTTATATATTATATATATGTTTTATGGTATATATAGATATATTTGTTAAATGTATATGGTATAGCATTGGTATAAAATTTTGTATTTGTGTATATTATATTAAATTTTTATATATATATTAATTTTAAAATTTTTATATGTAGTATATGTATGATATACAAATCCCCTAACACATATACATATATGCATATAATCTACATTAAAATAATCATATACTATATCATTACACATACATAAAAGCATATATATACATTTATTATATATACATATCTAATCATACACACATATAATATATCATAACACATAACATACATCATATACACATAAAAATACATGCATATACATACATATATTTATACATTTCATATATAATACACATACAATACATGCATAAATACATTATTTTATGTACATATACAATTATATACACATAATATTCATGCTGAAAAGCAAAACACTCCCGGGTGATACAATGGAAGAAAAAACCCCCAATACAAAAAATAATTTTTTGAAAATGAGACTACGTTTCGAAAACCCCCTGGTTCCATTTCAGGCTGAAAAGAAAGGGGGAGGGGGGGTTAAAAGAGAGAAGGAGAGGCAACGCGGGAAAACGGGGGGGGTGAGGACGACGAACGGGGAAACAGAGGGGTCACATCAGGTCGGGGGATCGGGCGGACATGCGCCGGTGGGCCCGGATACGGTAAAGGCGGGGGTATGGGAAAGGAAAGGAGGCTGTCAGCGGCTTTCTCCTGCTGACAGCCCCCTATATATACATTATTATATATACTATCTTATCTATACACTACATATACGCATATATATATACATATTTTTATATACATATCATATACATATATATTACAATACTATACATGCACAATAAATATTTTATACATATTTTATTTTACAATTTTTTTATAACATATATTATATATACATTAATTTATATACTATATTATATATCATATTTATATTACATATATTTTATATACATATATTATATATACATATATTATATTACATATATTAATATAAATATTATATATACATATATTTTATACTATATTATAAAATTTTATATTTTACATATATTATATAACATATATATAAATACATATATCATAAAAAACATAACTCATGCATATATATATACATAAATTTTAAAACATATATAATTTTAAAAACATATATGTTTAAAATATCTATAATGTGAAATTATATAAGTATTATGTTTGTAGTGATATGTTTATATTATTATGTAATTGTATTGATATTGTTATATTTTATATGTGTAATGTTATTGTATATATGTGTATATTGTATATGTTAATTGTATATTTATATTGTTAGTACTGTATTGTATGTGATATGTACATATGTATATGTGTTTAGTATATAGTGTATATATGTTAATGTTAAAAATTATATAGTGTAATGATATATATGTATATTTTATAGGGAATGTAATATATTTTAATGTATTATATGATATGTTATATATGTATATATGTGTATATGTATATATGTGTATATTATTATTTGGGGTTGTTAAGTTTTATGAAATGTGGTATGTAATACATATATATATATATATATAATATATAAATATATTTAAAATTGTGTGTGTGTGGGTGTGTGTTTTGGGGTGGGGTTGTGTGTGTGTGTGTGTGTGTGTTGTAATATTTTTATGTGAAAAATATGTTATCGTATATATGTTATATGTGTATATTATATATGTATATTGTGTATATGTATATATATTATATATGTAATGTATATATGTAATATGTATATATTAATGTATATTTATATTGTATATATTATATATGTATTATTAAAATGTATATAGTATATTGTTTATGTATATATGTATAATATGTTATATGTATTGGGATATTATGTATATGAAATTATGTGTATATGATATATTTTTATATATATATATATTAAATTATATTGGGGGTGTGTGTGTGTGTGTGTGTGTGTGTGTGTGTGTTATGTTTTTATGGGGATATGTATATTATATATATATTAAAAATTTAATATAATATATTATATATATATATTGTTGTGTTGTGTGTGTGTTGTTGTGTATGTATTTATGTTTAATGTATATATAATATAAAAATTATTATAATGTGTGGGGGTTTGTGTGTGTTGTGTGTGTGGTGTGTGGATGTGTATGGTATTTTTATATGCGTATATTTATATTGATATATATAAAACATATAAAATATAATTATAATATAAAATATATATATGTATATGTGTATATGATATAGTGTATATGTATTATGTAATTTTAAAAGTTTTAATATTGTTATTATATATAGTATATGTGAGTAATGTATGTGTATGTAGTTATTGTTATATAGATGTATATAGTGTATATTTATATATATAGTATATGTGTTTTAGATGTTAGTGTATATGTATATTATATAATATATAAAAAATTATATTTTTGGGTGGTGTGTGTGTGTGTGTTGTGTGTGTGTGTTACGCGGGCCCTCGTCTTCTGTCCCAAAAAGGGGCGGGCTGGGCGACGGCTTTCTATCCACAGGTCGTGAACAAAACAGCCCAAGAGGCACCAACCACCACAGCGCCCCAAAACCCACGGGGGGGAAACGCCCGTGGCGAGGCAGGCACAAATTAACACAGAGTGCGTCTTTCCTTTATTTCCCAAAATTTATTTCCCGTACACTTTTCTATGACCAATACGGGGGGAAACAGCAGTCACCTGCCGATACGCTTATAACGGGGAAACAAAAAGTTTATCAGGTCACATAGGCACACACGAGGTCTTCACGGGCAGCCCCCAACTACGTCCCCCCGTTTGTTCCCCGCTCCTCCTCTCCAGCCGCTGCGTCATTTCCCCAGGTCCCTTCATTTTAACACATCCCCGGGCCCTCCTTTTTTTTTAACCGTTTAGCCAGAGACAAAGACCCCGCGTAGCACATCCCCCCTATAAAAGCAGCGACCGTCTCTCTGACTACCTAAACATGAAAAAACACAAAAAATTTTAAAAAAATTAGTCCTCGGGAACAAAAAAATTTTCATCCAGCGGGGATTTCTTGCTCTGCTGGGGTTTGGGAGGAGTTGGGGGCGGGGGTAGATTGGCAGTGGCACCCTGGGGGTACCCCTCCCAAGCCCTGACTCAGGGTTTCCCATTGACGTCTGTTGCATCGCCCCCCCCAAAATTCGCCCTCACTGGTCAGCGTCTGCACGCCCTCATCCCCGTACGGGGCAACGTCATTTTCTTTTTCACCATGCCCCGGAGTAGCTTCGGGCCCATGGTAACCCCACACCCGGTGTGCCAATCCTGGGAAGTCAGCAAGGGGCCCACCCCAAACCCCAACTCCTTGCTCCCGACGACTCTTCGGGATGCTCCATTTTCCTCAAAAGTGCCAGCTTCACCAGCTGGCACCTTTGGGCTTATCGGAGAAGTTAGCTACCAACCTGAACAAACCCCCCCCCCTGGTCCAACAGGGGCCCCATGGGGCCCCTCTACTCCACGCATCACTCTTGACAGTCGAACCGGATTCTAGACTCTGTCGGGGGGAAGGTGCAGTCGTTCAGCCGAACTCCCCTTGCACAGCCAACCTCTGAAGAAAGGGGACACTTACCGTGCACCCCCCCAGCTTCCTCCAAAGGTTGACACACTCCTTACTCTGCATCAGGTAGTAAAGGCCCACAAGCGGCTCGCCAGATCGGCACTACCCCGGCAGCCGCTGCACCGTGCTCCCCACGCCAATCACCTCCACTGGCCCCTTGAGCTCCCAACAATCCCCGTGACCCCACACAGTCTCTGTGGGTGTTGGAAGTCGCATAGTGGCCAACATATCAGGCCGCACTAGGGTCTTCTCACCCCATTTTCCACTGTCGGGGCAGGTTTTCCTCTACTAGCCCTCCACCTGCATGTGCGGGTTTTCGACGGCTGCCTACCCAAAAGTCGGGGCCCGGGGAAACCAGACGGCTAGGTTTTTGGGGCCCCCTTTTCCCAGAGTTTTCCGCCTGTACCACTTCTTACCAGGGCATGCCTCGGATGCTGACCTACCTGCCCAGTCCTTGCAGCACGCTGGAAGGCATCAGAATCCGTCCATTGAGAGGACGTGCTCTCCGCTCCCTCCGACACTGACAATCTGTGCCCTTCCCTTTCCGCAGCCCCAACACAAACCCTTTGGAAATGCTCGGGCTCACCCTTTCCCCAAAGTACCTTCTCCTTTAGCCTTCTGGCCCCCAGTTTACGGCGGGCTGAGCACTGGCCCTAGGCCACTGGGTTCCTTCAGGAAGGCTCGAATCCAAAGGGCCCCCGCCCGCGCCACCTGCGGGCCTCAGGGTGGCCTGCTTGACGTGGATTGCACTGCGGGCCGCAAAGCGCAAAAGAATCGCGGGCCCGACCCGATCATCTTTCTGCAGCTGCAGGGTACGACCTCCTTACCCCCGGGCCCCCACTCCCGGCCCGCTGGGACAGTGTCTCGCCACGCTCACGGTCCGCTTCAAGGGGCCTGAAATCTCGGGCCCGGTGGGGGGGTACCCGAAAAGGGGTTTCAAAGCCCCAAACGTGGTGGGAAAGGCATGTTGGGGTGGCGCAGAGCCCCAACACTTCCACCGCGGGGCCCCTTAACGCTGTTACCAGCGCAGGCCTTTCTTCCTGGCTCCAGCCCTGGGGGAGATGCCACTTTCAAATTGGGCGACATATCCTCCCGGCCACCTTCCCCTCTACTCACTGGCTTACGCTTCACAAATGTCTGGAGGCCGAGGGGCTGCAGGGGGGAGAACGCGTGCCGTGAACAAAACGCCCGGGGGGGGGGGAAGGGGGTAGGGGGGCAACGAGGCGGGTTGACCGGGGCCGAGTTTGCCCCACCTATACCCAAAGGGGGGGTTTTGATCGGTCCCCCGCCTTCTGCAGCGACCATGGGTCCGACCTGGAGGCCCCGGGGGGGGCCTGCCACGGACCCAGGGAGACCCCAGTAAATCTGACACCTGGGATCTGTTCCGAACCCCGTCTGCCTTTTTGCTTGCAACGTTACACCTCGTGACGCCGCCCTTTCCGCCTTCACTTCCCCCCCAGGCCCTGAAACCCCCCCTTTAGAGTCGCACCTCCCCCTCGGTTCCCCCTTCACGCGTCGGGAGGCCTTTTCGGGGTATGCTGAGTTCCATCTTCCGTCAAGATTCTCTGTAGCATAAAAAGTTTCGAACTGTTCCTCTGCCTTCCCCTTCCTGCATTTCGACGAGAGGGCGCCTGCTCGCGTGCCCTCCGCCTGCTCTTCTCCCTTTTTTCCATTTTCCCCCCTCATACCGGGGCATGGGAGTGATCAGGGCCACTGGCTCGGTTTACTCACTCGTGGCCCCCCCCAGTCGACCCCCTTTCCTCATGGCTGCCCCCCATCTTGCGACATGAAAATCGGGGCTTCACGATCAATATAAAAACCCCTCCTGACACCATTTTTTACGTGGCCCCCTCGGGCTCTTGCTACCCAAAACAAGGGGGCTAGGCAGACGGGTGCTACCACAGGTCGTGAAAAATGAACAGCTCCAAAGGGCACCAACCACAGCGTCCCAAAACCCACAGGGGAAACCCACGTGGCGAGGGGGGCACGAATTAAAACAGAGTGACAGTCTTCCTTTTTTTTACACAAGTTTTTTTACCCTACACTTTTCTATAGGCCCAATACAGGGGGAAACCCGCTTCAACGCACGTACGCTTATAACAGGGCAAACAAAGTTACAGGCACAAAGGACACACAGGTCTTTCCAGGAGCAGCACCCAACTTACATCTCCCGGCTTGTTTATCCGCTCCTCCGTCACAGCCAGCGCTCTGTTTTTCCCAGGGCCCTTCATGTTAACACATGCCCAGGTCATTTTTTTCATGTTAACACATGTTTAGCACAGAGACAAAGACCACTGGCGTAGCATATATATATATATATGTATATATTTTAAATATATATATATTATATATAATATATATACCATATATGTATATGTGTATTGTATAAATGTTTTTTATATATATATATATATTATATATATATATTTTTTTGTATATATGTGTTACAGATGTATATGTGTATATTATATGTATATATGTGTATAATATGTTATATATGTATATTTTGTGTATATACATAACAATGGTTGCAAACCAACCACTGGTTTATCACTGGCCTCCGGTTTCATACCCGGAGTGACCTAGGTTCGAGGCCTGGTCAGGGGGGGTTGTTATTTATCGATACCCAATGCGGCATTGCTTATTCCATCTTTCAAAAATATACCTCAGGACATCTGACTTAGTTTGAATTGCTAAATCAATTTCACCGAGTGCCCACGGGGAGTGAGCGTAAAAATTCGCTGTCATTACTCAAGTATGAGTAGACAGGTAATGTCTATGGAGCTAGTAAGATCCTGGTTTCACACTCTTTTAGTGGGGTTCGTGTGGCAGGTTGGTTTAGCACTGGCCTCCGGTTTCATACCCGGAGTGACCTAGGTTCGAGGCCTGGTCAGGGAGGGTTATTTTTATATGTGTATATGTATATATATTTATATATGTGGTATATATATGTTATATATAGTATATATATATGTATATATGTGTATACATAAAATGCGTTGCCTTCGCCGTGGTATTCCAACTCCTGGCGCTAAGAAAAAAAAATTGGGGGCCCCGGTTTGGCCGAATGGTTAGAGCGTCGGACTCAAAACTCACGACGGCCCAAACTGAGTGCGAGGGTTTGAGTCACCGACCGCCGCGTTGTTTCCCCTTTGGGGAAGGAACTTCACCTCGATTGCCTGCCTAGCCACTGGGTGGCCAAACCAGCTCAAGTCTGTGCCGGGTAAATAGAGAGGGACTCGATAAAAACACCGGGCGGAAGGCAATGGCAAACCACCCCTCTAAATTACTAAAGAAAAAAATCATGGAAGCCCCTGATCGTCAAGGCCGCGGTGGCCGAAAAGGTAGAGCGTTGGACTCAAAACTGTCACGACGGCAATCTGAATTCGAGGGTTCGAGTCACCGAGCGCCGCGTTGTCCCTTGGGCAAGAACTTCACCTCGATTGCCTACCTAGCCACTGGGTGGCCAAGCCAGCCCAAGTCAAGTGCTGGTCCAAGCCGGATAAATAAAAAAGAG